>NC_141620.1:14164754-14247254 GCF_047967505.1 Dipteris shenzhenensis | reverse complement strand
GAGAGAGAGAGAGAGAGAGAGAGAGAGCTTTGCTCAGCTAGCATTTTATTCAATGGCTTCTCTCTTAAGTATGGAGACTTTTGGCATTTTATTTGCTCAACTTTGACATCTCCAAACCATGTTACAAATTTGAATAAAGTAGTTTGAATTAAAAAAAATTGCTCAACTGGCATTTTATTCATTGGCTTCTCTCTTAGGTATGGAAACTTTAAATTAGTTGACTTTGTTTTTTTTCTCTCTCCACCTTCTTTATCTCATTCAACAGAGGGAGAGATAGAGAGACACAGATAGATGAAAATCATCTTATTCCATGAAACCCCAAAACAAGTAGCAGGATAGGATTGCTAGATGGGGATGCTAAGGAAGGAAGCATAGTAGCTTCAGTCTAAAATCCACAAGTATTTGTCATTTGGCCCAAGCATGTTGACCTTGATAGATTAATAATGCTATACTGATTGCAGAGTTTACTCCATTCTATCCATCAATAGTTGCATCAAAGGATAGAGGGCATAGAAGTACATAGAGGGGATAGTTGCATCAAAGGATAGAGAGAGAGAGAGAGAGAGAGAGAGAGAGGACTTAGGACTTATGTTTTATGATCTCAGGTGTAGTTTAGCATAAATTGCAATGGCAAGGACGAAGGCTACTCCCAAAAAGATGGGGTCTCCCGATAGCAAAATTGGCAACATGTAGAGGACGAGAATCACATCCAAGAAAAGGAAAGCCAATGCATCTTCTCCAACAAGCAAAACCAAGAAGATTTACACAGAAGGTCAATACTTTAATGGAGATAAGAAGGGCCCAAAAAGCCATGGGACTGTGCTTTCACAAGGCTCCTTTTCAAAGTCTTGTTAGGGAAGTTTGTGATGATATGAACTTTGTGGGCCTTGGATAGGCCTTGGACCCCGGTGGTAAAGAATAGCTATTTGGGCATTGGAGGTAGCTACTAAGGACTTTTTCATAGATATTTTCTAGGATACATTTCTTCTTGCACCCCATAGCCATAGGGTGACAATCATGGCAAAAGATATCACCACTTTAAAGATGGTGAGATGGAGATATGACAAACTCTTGAAGGCTACAGGTAGTAGAATTGTGTCAGTAGCTCGAGCAAATTCTTTAATTGTTTTTTATAGTTGTACATTAATAAAATATTCTTTCTTGCTCTGACAATCTAGATAGAAATCAAAATTTTTATAATTTTCCCATGTTACGTTGGCTCTATGGCCATTGGTTGAAAGCTATTTTTCATTTGGCTTGAGCTCCCTTTTTTCCTAATGTCTATGTTGTCGATATATACCGATGGCTATACTGACACATATACCAACTACCATGTCGACTAATAACACCCTTGCACCAATGCTTTTAGCAATTCTTTCACTGACGCTTGGGTACCATTTTCCATACCGAATAATTTTGGACCACAAGTTTGGTCATTTGAAAGATAAAAAATATAAGAGTATGCATACCAAATTTGAGATCAAAACACTCATATATTGATAGTGAACTTAATTGACATACAAATTAATGTACAAAATGTCACTATAAAAATGTGAGGGCCAAATTATACATAAGAAGTCTCATCGATGTCAAACTATGAATTAGTAGCATTTACATCGATGGCTTCATCTTGAGCCAATTCTTGCATGCCAAATATGTCTCTCTCAAGGTTTACATACAATTGATCACCTACATCATCATCCCCTATTGTATCTCTACCTAAGACTTGATCCTCTAGCTCACCGGGCAGGCTAGTTGTCCCTCTTCTTCCCCAAAGTCATGATCTCCATCTTTCTCCATTACAACATCATTAGTGCCACCTTCTATGTGGCCCACATCATCATATTCACCCTCTTCCCTAGATCCATTGGCATCGTTATTTGGATCTTCTGCTGGCATCTCCATATCCACACCCCTATCTTCAAAAATATGTTTTCTTCAACGAGCAACTTGGATCACGTACCACCATCTTGGATCCAAATGATGCAGATGAAAGATCACTATGTTTGAAGAGTACAAATCAGGTTCGTGTAATTGTATTCATTTATGCTCAAGTATAAATAAATAAATATATATATTTGAGAATCTACCAACATTTGTTTGAAAATGAAGACATTAGCTTTTAATTAATTCGTTAATGTGTACCTGTTCACAATGCTCTGGAAGCACAAAGGAATCACTTTCATTGGTCTAGGGTCTGCTGGAGTCAATGGCAAAGAAACCACATTTGTCTCTCTTGATTGTAGCATTGGGACCATTGTAGATAGTTCTAAACCATTTGAAATCAAGAATGAAAAGACTAAATCTTTTAAAATCAAGTTCATAGATGTCACGGATGGTCCCACAATAATCTAGCTGCAAGAAGAGAAGATTGGTATCAGAAGCACTTGCTCGGCTATATTGTACAAAGTTAGCTATGACTCCACAATCATATGTGACTCTCTTTGAATCGATGCGTTCCATACAAAATGGCTTCCCATGTGACCACAATGCACTATACTTTTTGTACTACAAAAGAACATGATTAAAACAATGAGGATGCACTTTCATAATCATCAAAATCTTTTGAACTTGTTTTAGCATTTTAGTCCTAACTTCCAACATGTGAGTACTCCATGAAAGCTTGCTAGACCTTAAGAGAGAGAAATCATCCACTATCTTGCCCCCTCCCAACATAGTTGGATGACTATGAACATGATAATTTACCTATTAAAATAGGTGTGGGATGAAAAATTGCCTTTTTCCACGCTCTTCTCTTCTGAGTAAGCATCTATCTGCATCATGATCATTCACAACATCATGCTCTATTGACAGATGTTCTTATTTCACACACACTAGTGTAGTAGTAGCTAGCATCACTTACACAAGTACATACAGGTTGCAAGAAATTGGATAATACTTTCCAAGTTTGAACATGGAAATAAAACATTTGTAATACCATCTAAATGCTTTAACATAACTTCGAATGACATGACATCAATCAACAAAACTTAAATGGCACAATTTTTAATGAGTCATAATGTAACCACAATCAACAATGTCAATAGTATTTCAAGCCTATGCATTTCTATACATCACAAAGTCTCCTCATCCTCATCATCGCTAGAGCTTGCTTTGGCCGTGAGGCACTTGTCCAATGATGGTAGGATCATGCAATGGGCCTAGGAGATCACAGTGTATGCACTTGGTTAGATCTCCATCATTACTCTTCCTTAACATCATCCAAAACTCTACCATTTGCATAAACATATACCAGGCTCGTTTGAGCGATTTTGTATCACCCTTTTCGAAAGGGTAATTTTGTAAACAAATAATGTTGTATATCTTTGCATGTATATGCTTCTGTTGCCCAGCTCGTTTGAGCGATTTTGTATCACCTCTTTCACAAGGACCAAAATTTCGTAACAAACAACATTCTTTTGTAATTATTTAAAAAAAAATTAGTGGGGCAAAATAGGGCTTGCTATGGCCCTATTTAGCCCCACTAATGTTTTTTTAAGCTTCTGTTAATCGTCGCTATATAGCGACATTTACTGGTGGTGCTATATAGCGATGTTTACCAGTGTTACTATATAGCAACGTTTACCAGTGTCACTATATAGTGATGTTTACTAGTGTCACTATATAACGACACTTACATAGTGACCATTCTTTTTCGATGCTAATAGTGACATAAGTACCGACCTTTGCACTCGTAAAAAAAGTGTAAAAAAGTCAGTATTTCCATAAGAAAATGGCCTATGCCTTGTAGTGCTTCCTACCCTTGCTTGTGAAACATCCTTGTCCACTACAAAAAGCTAAGGAGGAATTTGGAAGTGTGAAAGAGATACTGACTTCGCTTGTCAATCACAGAGTAGAGCGAGGAGAAGAGTTTTTACAGCAAACATTAGGGGAGAATTGGGGTCTCAAAAGGGCCTCATAAGGAATGGATTAGGGAATGCTTAGTGGGCTAATGCAAGGGGCTTGGAGGGTCCCAAAGAGGCCTAACTAGCCC
This sequence comes from Dipteris shenzhenensis, assembly GCF_047967505.1. NCBI lineage: Eukaryota > Viridiplantae > Streptophyta > Polypodiopsida > Gleicheniales > Dipteridaceae > Dipteris > Dipteris shenzhenensis. The sequence goes on along the minus strand of NC_141620.1, from coordinate 14,243,260 downwards.
AACCTAGGTGGGTTAAGCCCACATTTGAGCCCACCTCTCCCACCATCAATGAGGGGAGGGGGCCACTTTTTGAAATTTGAATTTCAAATTTCAAATCTCCCTCCCTCCCTCTCTCTCTCACTCCCTCCCTCCCTCCTCCTCCCTCTCCCTCTCCCCCTCCCTCCTCCTCTCCCCTCCTCTATCTTGCTCCTCCTCCTCCCTCCTCCCTCTCCCCTCCTCCTCCTTCTGGCTCCTCCTCCCTCCTTCCTCTCCCCTCCTTCTCCAGCTGCCCAGGATCCCTCTCCTCTACTCCTCCCTCCTGTAGAATCTCTCCCCTCCTCCTCCCTCTTGTAGCATCTCTCCCCTCCTCCTCCTTCTACAGCAGCTCCTTCCCTCCCTTCTACACCTGTCGCCCTACTCTTCTCCTCCTCTTCCTCTTGCCCTCATTTGCTTCTCCTCCTCCTTCTTCCTTGCTACTCTCCTCTCATTGCTCCATCTTTGCCAGCTCTCCCCTACATTTTATCCTGCATCACTAATACCTCTCTTTAAATAGTCATGGCACTATTCGAGGACATATCCAACAAGTACCATGTGAACCTACAACTAGAGTCAGAATATGCAAGCACACGTTCTTTGGGATATAGTTGAACTCCTCAAAGTGTGCTCCACAGTCTTCGATTGTAAGGGAAAAAGCATCTTGACCTTTGGGTGGATGGAAACTTGTATCCTTTAGAGCCTGCCACCCAAAAGAGTCCTCCTTTTCATACAGTGCATGATATTGTTTGGTTTTTTGGCAAGGGACATGATGGATTTCTCGGTTATTGCAATCGATTGAACCATTCTCAGACATTGGCTATGCAAGCAAGCGAGGTGCAGAGAGCCAAGTAGAAGAACTTGCACATTTGGGAAATATTACTATTGTGGCAATGCATAATAGTATGCAGGATCTCCAATTGCAAAGTTACAAAGAACTCAGTGACAAAGCACATGCACAGGACTTGGAGCGACATAAATTGGAAGAATCAATCGAGAAGCTTGCTGAAAGAAAACAAGATTTGGAAAGGTCTATCTATGGCCAAGTTCAACGTGCTGTGGAGAAGGAACGAGAGAAGTCGATAGAATGAGTACAAAAGTTGAAGGGAACACTTTTAGGACTGAAGGAGAGGAAAAGACAATTGCAATCTATGGATGCATTGTTAACCAATAGTGGTGCCCAAAAGAGGAGAATACGGGCTGCAAGGTTAGTTCCCCAAATTTTTAATGAAATTTCATACCCCAAACAATTTGTGGTATTGCATTCTTTCCACTAAGACTCATTTGTACTCTACTTTAGGAATTTCATGGAGGATGTGATGGGAACAATGGAAATGGATGATAGTGATCCTTCATATGTTTTAAGAAGTTTAATAAAGCCAAGTGATATGGAAGTGTTGAAGGACCCTAGACAAAAAGGGCTATGTAAACAAGTCGCTAGAGAGGCAATGAAGGATTTCAAGGGCCTCATCCAACCAAAGGAGGTGCTTGGAGCTTGTGATGCTACTGGTGTAAGTCATGAAGCTTACAACTCTATTTTTAAAATTTTCAAGTCTACTATGGAGGAAAAGTATAAGATATCTACAATGCCATTGCCAACACCATGGTCTGTAAGGCTTGCACATGAAGAAACAAGTTACCAATGTGCTAGAGAAAAGCTTAGAGGATACCATTATGTAAGTGGCACAATGACTTGGAAGAGTAAAAAGAAATCTAGCATCCAAATGTTTGAGATGAATGCTTTCAATAATGTTTACGTGGATGTAGAGAATTTGCAGAGAGCCATGGTCAAATTCTATGGGATGAAAGAAGAAGGTAAGAGAAATTCCCTCTTCACATTCAACTTTATTTCTTATGATTTCTATATCCTTACTGAATTTCTCTTTCATTATACAGATGGCAAGCTATTATTTGTTATAAAAATGGATGAAGCTCAGTTGGTAAAAGAGCACAAGCTAGACTCAGGGGGGTCACTATGTACAAACCCTCTATATCACGTGCGTTCAAGGCCTATATTTAAAATCCCTTATCTATAAAATTTTTTATTAATAAAATGTACCCCTTTTCTATACAAATCTATAATTTTAAAATAGTCCCTTATGTATATTTATTTCAGTAAATTTTAGAAATAAAAAATATCCTTTTGTTGAACTCACGTGATAGAATTACATATGATGAGTGCCCCCCCCCCGAGAAGCTAGAGAGGCTAAGAATTTGTGTTGTGAACAACGCCTTGCGTTTTGCTCAAGGGGATGAGGAAGTTGAGGAGGGTTTCTCAGTCCAATCGGAGAAGGACATATGGTGGCTTGCAGCCTTTGAGACCCCAAAGGAGTGCCACGAGATATTGGAGTGGGTTTTGGAGAGAACCAGCATCCCGTCGATTATTCAAAGACAAGAGGTAGGGCAAACATTAATTGTGGATGAGCATGGAACGTTTCAAGTTGAATGTCATCTAGCTGGTGATTTGAAGACCCTTAAGTGCTTGTATGGTTGTGATACAGGTGCAAATGCAAAATGGACATGCTAGTATTGCACCCACTCTCAGAAGATGCAAAAGGGAAGCCTACAGTGGGAAAAAGGCATCCTTTCTTGCAACCGAATTGCAACCCCTTATTGTCAGAAAAAGGATCCTAAGTGGGACCCCATTCTACCAATTCTATTCGAGCGGGTACTTTGCATGCTGAACTACGTATACTTGATAAGTTACTCTATCTCCATCTAGTTTATGCTTGGAATTTGAGGCCACAGCAAGTATCTGCACAATGCATTGCAAAAGCTGAAGAACTACTCTCACTAATGGGACTTCACGGGGGCAATGTGAAGCTTGATCAGGACAAGAAACAATCAGGAAAGACACAAAATCTTCCCGCTAAAGCATCCATGGGTGGAGGAAAGGCAAGGAGGTTCTTGTCCAACCACAATGCTGATAAAGAAAAACATACATTGGCTCAAAGCACCCTAGGTTGGGAGTATTGGAAAGATTTGTGTGAGTGCACCACAAATGAAGCTTCACATTCGCGAATTGCTACTTTGAGAGAAAAGCTGTGGACAAAGCTTGATGCATTTATAAAGTTGCTTAGACAAGGTTAAACAAATGAGCTTTATTATGAGAGATTTAGGACAGCATTGGGAGAATTCATATCATTGATGGTAGAAGCATGGGGGGAGTCACATATTACACATTACATGGTAATCCTCCTTAGGTTGAAATTTTGTGCTTTTAACTTGAGTCAGTTTATGTTTCTAATACAATGTTTTTCTTTACAGCATATTCTTTACGCACATGCACCATGGTTTGTGGAGCAATGGAGCCCTCTGTCCATTTGGAATACTCAAGGAATGGAGAAATCACACTACAGAGCAAAGGTAACATACTTCAAGAATACAAGGCATGGGGGTGGTATCGCATGAAGCAATGCACTACACGAAATGTTCGATTGGTTTTATAGATGTCTAGAGGCCACGACTCTCAAGCGCAATAAGGTAAAGGTCTCAAGTCTTGCAAAAGCGATTCAACATGTCAAGAAGACAAGGAGATGTGTTGCTTGGAAGTCCTCAATGGGGAGCCAAGGGGTTGTGCTTTGGTTGCAATGTAGAGTCAGACAGGAGGCGTTGGGTCCTAAGAGAGCCCCAAATGTAAAATGTTTGATGAATAAACTTAACACTATTTTGAGTCAATTATAGATTCCAAAATTTATAAATTTGTTTGGAAATTACAGAATTGCATGTGCGACATGGCAGGGTGGAGGGGTGAGTGGGTTGGCAGGGAGGGTAGTGAAGATTAAGCATTACTGAACTGGTGACAAAAGACTGGGGGGGAGGAGGTGCACTCAAAAAACCCTAATTTAAAAGAAAAACCCTAAAGTGCTTTAAAAAAGACTATATAAAGCACTTCAAAACCCTAAAATCCCTCATTTCTATGGCACGAGTTAAACAAACTGCTAGACCCACTAGATGCCGTTTAGACGCTACCCGTTGTCCTCCTCACAATGCCATGGCCTCCGAACACACTGCAAGCCCCAGTGGCCAAGAGGGCAATGATCACCAAGGATCTGAAGGCGGTTCTCATCATCACGAGTCCAAGCAACGCAAGTCCCCACCATCCAACTCTCATGGGGGATCCCATGGATCTTAGCACCATGAGGAATCCTAGCACGATGAAGGATCCAAGCACGATGAGGGGTCCTCTCAGTCCTTCCACACAATTAATCGTGGAAGTCCTGAGAGGGGCGAAATAGTCCAGTCAATCCTGATCAACTGCCCCTCCCTCCTCCGTGGGGTCCTGGCTGGAGCATCTAGACCAACAAGGGGAGCAAGAAAGGCAAAGAGAGGAGATGGAGAGATTACAGGGGCCACAACAAGAGGAAGTATTTGGCGGGATCACAGATATAATGAAACTTGGCCCCAATCCTCCAACCAAGCAGACCGCATGGAAGAGCACCATCAACCCTCTATGCCTCGAGATGATCAGATATGAGGAGCCTCTAGTATGAGATGAGCAAGAGCCTCAGCCTACTGTCTCACAACCTCGTGAAAAGGAAAAGAGACCACGGACAAAGCAGACCCCTAGGCGTGAGAGGCCACCTCGAATGACCCAGCAGACATAGCAAGAGGAGTCTGAAGAGGTCATTGCAAGGGAGGAGAGGTGAAAGAAGTTCAAAGCGGAAAGCGACCATGGAGCCATGTCCAAAGGCCAGTGCAGGGTCCCCCAAAGATTAGGAGGCGCAAAAAATCAGGAGTGAAGGCACTTCAGGCGATCTGCAAGTTCCAAACCACTGTGGACAATCTCATTGCCCGTGCACCCTTCCAGCGTGTTGTACGTGAAATAGCATAGCATTACAAGAGTGATGTGTGTTTCACTTTAGGCACTATGGGAGCAATTCGGGAGGCAATAGAACAGATGACAGTAGGTCTTTTTGAAGACGCGAAATTATGTGCTATCCATGCCAAAAGAGTAACAGTGATGGACAAGGACCTTGCACTCACCAAGCGCATCCACTTCGATCCCTCCCTTAGGCCCTAGATGTTGTTTAGGTTCATTAGGTGTAACTTGAATCATTTTCTAAATCTCTGCCCTTTGAGGCCAATGAATAAAATATATTTTTATGTTCTATTAGTGTTCCCACCTTATTATACATGTTATGTGATGCTTTCCATAAGTTTATGCAAGTTCAGTGTGAATTTTGAGTGGTCAAATGATGTTTTTTCACCGCACAACAGAAGGCAAATGTGTTCGGCATCGTACGAGGAGCCCAAAAATGGCAAAACCCACTATGACGCATATGGGGCCTGCTTGACTTGGCGCTATGGCGCATATGGGGCCTATTTGACCAAGTCAAATAGGCCCCATACTCGCCATAGCGAGTTTTGCCATTTTTGGGCTCCTCGCGCGATGCGAAACACATTTGCCTTCTACCGTGCGGTGAGATTCTTACTGGATTGCTTAGAAATGACCATTATAGCGCAAATATTTACTGATCGCATGCTTTTGAAAGAATAGTGAATGAAAATATTAATGCCAACAACAATTAAAGTTACAAAATACAATGACAATATAAAATAAATTTTGTAAAAGAACACAAAATGGGACACTGTATATAAAAAGTATAGTTGTATTCATATAAAATAAAATTTCTATACAATAAGGCTTCAGAGCCTTTCTCTCTTCTCTAAAACACTAAGAACATTGGGCTTTGAATTCCCAAATACACTCCTAGCTCTAAACCTAGTCGATAGAGAGTCATTGCTATTATCGTTGCTAGCCAGGGACATGGCTGCTACCGTCAATGCCATACCTTGAAAATTGGTTCCAAAGCCATTGAGGGCAGCCATGCGGTTCACCAAAATGACCTTGTCAACATTGCGATTGATGTCAGCATGACCAATCACTCTTGACAAGGCCTTGCACTTCAGGAGGTCATCAGTGCCATGTGGAGAAAACTTTTTGTGGATAACCACAAAGCGCCCTTTTGCTTGGCCAAGGTAATGTGCCAGTGAGTGATCTTGGCTGAAGCTACTGCGAACAAGGCATTGCCGAGATGAGAATAGGTCGACCTCAAATGCCTCCTACAATAGTCCGACATTACATTAGAATTCCATTAAAGCAAAAGTATACCAAGAGAGAAGAAATTCAAAGCTCATAATTTCTTACCACTATGGATTCATCATGCTCAATCCCTTCCTCTTTGTCAATGAGGATGGATCCAGAGGCCTTCTGCTATTTGGAGTGAGATGTGGAGGCTTCTTTTGGAACATTAGGTAGGTCAAAGTAAATTGATGTCTCGGCATCTTTGATTTGGGCCAGTGTTAAAGCAAGAACCTCTTCTATTGAATCATCTGCTCCCAAAAACCTAGGTTCTTGCATAGTCGTGTCCATCTTGTATCATACAGGATACCAAGAGCTTCATCCTCTCGGAGACCAAACATAACCTCTATCTAATGGAGAAAGAGGTATTGTTCTCCATCAACAAGAAGGGGAGCAAGAAACCATATCATTGTTGTGGGGTCAACAGAGGTGGTGCTCAAGGTGGATGGAATTTGAGAAGTAGAATGGGGTTCAGGAGGTCGCTGGAGCACTTCCAGGGCCAATGCAGCTTCCTGCTCCTCAGCTTCTTCATATATGGGCTCTTCATTGTAGATGTTGGGCTCATCTATAGAAATAAGAGGATCAAAAGGGCAGGGGTAGGGTCAGGGCTTGAGGTCTAGGCCTCCTCTTCCATTTGTCCCTCCTGGAGAAGGAAAATGAAGGTCATTTCCCAGGATAGGAACCTATTTCCTGTGTTTCCGATGACTCCACATGCTAGGAGGTCATCAGTGTCCACCTCCCTAAACCCTAGGGGTGTGAGATGGGCTCGAAAGCGATCTAAACGCTTCACAAACCTGGGTTCTTGATTGAACAAGTACTTCAAATCTCATGAATGGTAGTAGACTTACCTAAGAAGCACTCGACTAGTTCCTACTCCTCAAAGTCTGAAGGAAATACATCTGCTATGCACAAGTGCTATTTCAAAATACAATCTCATTACACTGGTTCTATTTCAAAATACAATTTCAAGCTGACTCATTACACTTCAAAATCTTACACAAAATGCAGACTTACAAAATGCGATGGTATTGTCAATAGAGGGAGAGAGAGGGAGAAGGTATAGAGGGTGCAACTGAAGCTTAAGAGAAGCTCCAAGAGGTGTTGTAGCTAGGAATGGAGGGAGAAAGAGTAGAGGGGGATGAGCAGCTATTCCAGGAGGTGTTGTAGCTAGGAATGGAGGGAGAAAGAGCAGAGGGGGATGAGCAGCCACTACAGGAGGTACTGTAGCTAGGAATGGAGGAAGAAACAGCAGAGGGGGATGAGCTGCTGCTATAGCTAGGAGTGGAGAGAGAATGAGCAGCTGCTATAGGAGGTGCTAGAGAGGGAGAAACATAGTGGACCAGAGCAGGAGGGGGCAGAGAGATGCCAAATGCATTCCCACATTTGAAAAATGGAGGGAGAATGGAGCTGGACTAGAGAAGAGGAGGGGGTAGGCCTGTAACAAGCTGAGAGGGGGGAAAATTTCACCTAGAAGGGCCCACCGCCTCTTGAATGACTTGTAGGTTTGTTGGGGGGAGGTGCATATGGCAGAAAGGTCAAGCATGGGTTGAGGGGGGGGGGATGGTTTGAGTGGTCCCCGTGTAAGAGGAGTAGCCAATAGGGGTTGTTTACAGGTTTGCCCACCCTCCTCCTCAACATGGCATTGCCCCAGAAAAAGGAGCACTCCCATTGGTACACCTCAAATACCTCACTAATCCTTTGAAATTAGGAAACACTAATTGGGGGCCCTTTGAAGACCCAATTCTCCCCTAATGGCACGATCATCCTATGCAGTGTCCACAGCCCGAGTATTGCATCATTGAGGTGTGTATCTTTTTCTTTTCTATTACAATGCATGTGAGTTTTCTTTAAGGATGAGGTATGATCATTAAGATCAAAATCCCATATCATTTTTATGAAAATAGAAAGAACTTTATCTGCCAAAATATCATTAGTATCTGCCATGCCTTCCTTAAAATTATTATCTACCAAAATATTATTATTTCAAAAAGGCTTTTGAACATAGTTGTTGTATTTTGTTGTAGATGCTGGCCTAGAGCAATTTTAAGCTTTAGAAGGAGGTTGTTGGATTGAAGTAGCTTTGATTCTTCCTTACTTTGCACCAGGTTTTTGTGTCCATTTCATCCTTCATTTTAAACATGCTCATGAGGACTTTGCACTATTTTTGTCCTCATTTTTTCTTTACAATAGTCTTTGCTGTCCATTTGAGATTATCTACTGGGCACATTCTTTTGTTATCTAGCCCTTTTATAAGAGCATGGAGAGGCATGAAATTGTGATTATGTTAGATGAGGGTGTGGCTGGAAATCATGTATTGGGGTATGTTTATCTAAACACTGAGAGTGCTCTCAACGGAAGCAAGAATGGAAGAAGGAGAGAGAGAGACAGAGAGCCACACAACTTTTGGTGGGTGCAGAACCACCCTAATCTTCTTTTTCATTCATTTATATATGTGTTTGAGTATTGTATATAACTGGGGTTAAGGCACAGTGACCTTTAACCCCACAACCTCCCACTTAAAGGACAATGTGCCTTTAAGGGAGAACAACCAGTGAGCATACTATCCAATGCCCATCAATACACGACAATGCTCAAACCGCTGACTAGGTAGACTCTTTGTCAGCATATCTGCAGGGTTATCATCTGTATGAACCTTGACAAGCTCTATGCGCTTGTCCTCAAGTACCTCCCTGATGAAATGGTACCTGACCTCAATGTGTTTGGTCTTTGCATGAAAGACCGGATTCCGTGCTAGCTGAATAGCACTCATGGAATCACTATGCAATGTCGGTACACCTGTATGAATCCCCAAATCTCCCACTAGCCGATCAAGCCATATAGCCTCCTTGCAACCCTCTGTGGCTGCAACAACATACTCAGCCTCTGTGGTAGACAAAGCAACGCACTTCTGTGCACGAGACATCCACGACACTGCACCACCTGCAAAGGTAAACACATAACCAGAAGTGGATCTCCTGCTATCCACATGCCCTGCATAGTCTGAATCTGTGTACCCAAGTACACGCATGTCTCCTTTACCAAAGCAAATGCACATCTCCTTGGTACCCTTCATGTACCTCATGATGCACTTAACTGCCTCCCAATGCCTCTTTCCTGGATTAGCCATATACCGGCTAACAACTCCCACTGCAAATGCAATGTCTGGTCTAGTAGCTATCATAGCATACATAAGACTCCCAACTGCTGATGCATAAGGAACCTTGGCCATCATGGCCCTCTCCTCATCTGATTTGGGACTATCTGTATGACTCAGTTTCACATATGGAGGCAATGGAGTACTCACTGCCTTCCCCCCCTCCATATTGAAACGATGCAATACTTTTGTAACATACTCTTTTTGTGAAAGCCAAAGGAGTTTCCTACTCCGATCACGCGTGATGCGCATACCAAGAATATGACCTGCAAGTCCCAAATCCTTCATATCAAAGGCCTCATGCAACTTGGCCTTTAATGCATCTAGCTCATAAGTATTCTTGCTAGCCAATAGCATATCATCCACATATAGTGCCAGGATTATCAGGCTATTATCCTTAGCCCTTTTAGTGTAGAGGCAGTGATCAATTTCACTCCTTCTAAAACCCTAGGACCGAATGAAAGCATCAAACTTCTGATACCATTCTCTAGGTGCTTGCTTAAGACCATAGAGACTCTTCTTTAGCTTGCAAACTAAATGCTCTTTGCCCTTTTCTTCAAAGCCTTCCGGCTGCACCATGTAAATTTCCTCATGCAAATCCCCATGCAAGAAAGCTGTCTTGACATCCATTTGCATAAGCTCCATATCCTCTGATGCCACTAGTCCAAGCATGCATCTAAGTGTGGTCATCTTCACAACTGGAGAGAATATCTCATCAAAGTCCACACCCTTCTCTTGCTTGAACCCTTTAGCAACCAAATGGGCCTTGTACCTAGGCACATCATCACCTGTGACCTTCATTTTGTAGACCCATTTACATGGCAATGCTTTCTTTCTATGTGGCAAAGAAACCAAGTCCCAAGTCTTATTCTTCATAAGTGAACTCATCTCTGATTGCATAGCATACTCCCACTTGCGTTGATCCTCACGCATCATAGCCTCTTTGTAGCAAGAAGGCTCCCCGCAATCAGTAAGCATCACATAGTCTACCCCTGGAACAAACCTATCAGGCGGTCTAGACACTCTAGATGATCTTCTCAAGGGCATTTCAGCTTGCTGTCCCACTTGCATATCAGCCACATTTGGCTCATCATTTCCACCAATAGATGATCCATCATCTACCCTTGATTGTATACCTGTGGGAGTACTTGGTTGTACCATTTCTTGCACATTTGGTGCATGGATAGCTTGCTGCCTATCAACATATGCAGGTGGATTCACATCCTGGAAAGTGATTCTCCTCATTTCCACATCCCTCATGGGTGCCTTATGCATCTTCTTCTCATTAAAGACCACATCATGGCTGCGTATGATCTTCTTTGCTTCTGGATCCCAGAGACGATAGCCCATCTCTCCACTTTCACCATAACCTAGAAAGATGCATTTCCTAGACTTAGGATCTAGCTTCTTTCGAAGCTCTTTTGGCACATGTGCATATGCCTCACACCCAAATATATGCAAATGAGAGTAAGAGGGCTTCTTTCCACTCCATGCCTCTTCAGGAATACCACCTGTTGAGATATCAAGCTCTATCCCCGACATATCTCCTGGATGACTATCATTTATGTCACCGCCTATGTTAGTTGTACTCGTGGTGTAGTTAGACTACCACGTATGTTTTGGTTTGGGTTCACATATGAACCACGTATTCTAGGGTTTGACATATAGGGTATTTCCCTCTTCTATTGTAATTGTTGTTGTGTGCAAAAGTGAAGAAAGGCTTCACCCTCCAACCTTGTGTCCTCTCTCTTTTGTGTGTTGAGAAGAAAGCTGAACTTGAGTCTCCTATCTCTCTCCCTTATTCTTTACATGGTATCAGAGCCTTGTTCGTGGTAAGGAGCTCAAGAAAGCAAGCCAAGTTTGTGGTGTCCTGGTAAGAGGACCAGTGTTGCTTTCCTATTTCGAGTTTGGGAGCAAATCTCTGCAGGTAGCACAGCCAGAAGTGCAGGAGTGCACTGCTTCAGATTGAGAGGCCCTTCGTGGTGTGGCGAGAGCGCAGTATATATTTTTTGATTTGAGGCCGTTTCAGGGCCCATTTTGAAGGCGGAAGTTCTTCGCAGGCACTCAGAAAAAGGCCCTGTTTTTGCTGTGCGACCACTGCGCGCGGCCGGTCGGTGGAAAGGTGCCACAGAAATTGCATCGTATGCCTATGCGCAGAGATATTGGGAGTTGCAGATTCATGCCTGTTGCCTGTTGATGCAAAATTGTCACTAGGAAGTGACTGTATGGTGAAATACCACTTTCGTCAGTGTTGCAGATCTGCCCCTGTGAGGTTTTTTGCAGAAGTTTTGCTATTTGTCCTTCTGAGGCATTTGTTGTGTTTACAGGTTGCTGTTGCAATTCGTGATTTGTAAAATGTCTGAGAATCTGTCTACCATTGTCAGTGAGAAGCTTGACAAGAACAACTTCCAAGCATGGAAGTTCAGGATGACAAACTTCCTTATGGGAAAGGGAGTTTGGGATTACATCAGTGGTGAAACTACAGAACCAGTTTTGGATGCTGCTCCCACTCCTGCTGAATTGAAGGCCTTTAAAGAATGGCATGAAAAAGCCAGAAAATGCTTGTATTGGCTGTCTGTTAGCATTTCAGATTCTATGATTATGCACATACAGGATGCAGAGACACCTAAGGAGGCATGGGATACATTGGTGAAGCTGTATAGCACAAATACCAAAGCACGAAAGATGCAGCTAAAGCAGGAGTTGCACAATGTGCAAAGGAAAAATATGAATATAAATGAGTATTCCTTGAAGGTGAAAGGCCTTGCAGATTCTCTTGCCTCCATTGGAGCACCTGTTGATGATGAGGACTTAGTGTCTGTGACCTTGAATGGTCTTGGGAAAGATTATGCACAGTTTCGGACATCCATTGGAGTCCGTGAAACATTTCCTGATTTTCAGGAACTTATTGCTCTCTTGCTGAGTGAAGAGCAAAGGAATGGTGGTTCAGCCACCTCAACTTCTCAAGAGACTGCTTTCTACTCGAATACAGGTAGAGGCAGGGGTAGAGGAAGAGGCCGTTTTGGTGGCCGTGCAGGAAATCAGAACCAACAGCAACAACAGGAAAACCAGTCCTATGGAGGAGGACGTGGTAGTTCTAGAGGCAGGGGGAGCCAAAGAGGCCGTGGTTCATGGCAAAGGAACCAGCAAGTAAATAGCAGCACAGAATGCTATTATTATGGAAAGCCTGGACACAAGGAGAATACATGCTATAAAAAACAGAATGACATCAAAAGTGGGAAGTTGCAGCAAAGCAACTATGCATCATCAAGTGGGCATGGTGACGACAGAAATGAGCACCTTTTTGTGATGCAGCATATGGTTAACTCCATGTCAGGAGATGCTGCAGCTTGCAATGATGTTTGGTATGTTGATTCAGGTGCCTCTAACCACATGACCAGTCATGGTGAGTGGTTTCATGATGTTAGAAATTTGGATAAGCCAGGTTATGTTGAAACAGGTGATGATACTGCGCACCCAATTACGCAGGTTGGTAAAGTGCCATTGGCTATGCAGGATGGCAAAACAAAGTACTTGGCAAATGTACTTCATGTTCCAAAAATCACTAAGAACCTGGTTTCAGTTGGCCAGATGGTTGAGCAAGCTCTGCAGGTTAGATTTAATCCTGATGGATGCTTCGTTGAGGACTTGAAAAATAAGTGCCGCTTGGTTGCGAAAGGCAACAAAAATGGCAGAATGTTCACCTTGGATGTTGATATGCCTGAGGTGAAAGCTGCTATGTTTGCGCATGGGAGAGGTGTCATTGCAGATATTGAGATATGGCACAAGCGCATTGGGTATGTGAATATACAAAGGCTGAAATCTATGCAAACGAAAAACATTGTTGCAGGTTTGCCTAAATTCAGAGTTGAGGGAATGCAAAAGGTATGTGAAGCATGCCAAATGGGTAAGCAGGCCAGACATGCATTTCCCAAAAATGCTAAGGTGAGCAGAAGACCTTTGGAAGTGATCCATTCAGATGTTTGGACAACCAAAGCTGCTTCTATTGGTGGATGCCATTATTATGTGACATTTATTGATGACTACACTAGGAAGGTGTGGATTTATTTTATGAAGCACAAAAGTGAAGTGTTCAGCCATTTCAAGGCTTTTAAGGCCATGGTTGAAAAAGAGAAAGGTGTGCATATTAAAGTGCTAAGATCTGATGGAGGGGGAGAGTACTTTTCAGAAGAATTTTGTGAATATCTGAAAGAACAGGGAATTCAAAGGAAGTACTCATGCAGGTCTACCCCTCAGCAGAATGGGGTTGCAGAAAGGAAGAACAGGCATATTGCAGAAGTAGGACGGGCGATCCTAAATGAGAAAAACATGCTTGATTATTTTTGGGCTGAAGCAGTAGCAACTGCTGTTTATATTATGAACAGAACTCCCACTGCAGCTGTCTATGGCATGACGTCTGAAGAAATGTATACAGGCCAAAAACCAGATATTTCTCACTTGAAGGTATTTGGTTGCATAGCGTATGTTCATGTTCCTGATGAGAAGAGAACCAAGCTGGATCCAAAGGCAGAAAAATGCATCTTTATTGGATATGCTCAGCACCAGAAAGGGTATCGCTGTTATAACCCTTCCACTCGCAAAATGCAAGTGAGCAGAGATGTTGTTTTTGATGAAATGAGCAGCTGGTATGCACCAACTGTTATGGTAGGACATGCAGATGCAGGAAATGGGAATGCTGCAATAAATGTAGAGCAGCAATCTCAAGCCTTGAGTGGACCCAGAGAGTCCTCTACTAGTGGATCTAATGCATGGACAGGGAGATTGAGATCTAGTGAATCGTCACATGGCAGTCCTGATAGTGTTGTGCAGGTATCACATAAGGGAAAAGAAAAAGTGGACCATACTCCAGTGTTTGATGTGTCTGCTGGTAGCTCTCATGTTGATGGAGAGTCAAGCGGCTCTGAAATGAGCCTTGATGAGGAACTTGGGATTCCTTCTGTTGTTACACCTGGTGCAAGGAAAAGCAGGCATGATTTAAAGACTCCTGCAACTGATCCAGTTGTACGGAGGTCCACTCGTATTAAGTATCCAGTTGACAGGCTGAGATATGATGGGTATACAGCACATCACTATGCTTATATGGTCAAGGTTCTAGAGGAGCCAGAGCCCACATGTTTTGAGGATGCAGCAGGGCATAAAAATTGGAAAGCAGCTATGGATGAAGAGATGGCTGCCTTGGATGCAAACCACACTTGGGATTTGATGCCTTTGCCTCATGATAAGAAGGCTATTGGCTGCAAGTGGGTTTACAAAGTAAAGCACAATGCTGATGGGTCTGTTAGCAGGTACAAGGCAAGATTGGTTGCCAAAGGTTTTGCGCAGACATATGGAATTGACTATGAGGAAACTTTTAGCCCAGTTGCAAGGATGGCAACCGTGAGAGCAGTAATTGCTATGGCCGCTGCAAAGGGATGGTCTTTGCATCAGATGGATGTGAAAAATGCCTTCTTGCATGGTGATTTGCAGGAAGAGGTTTATATGATGTAGCCAGAAGGTTATGAGGATAATGCACACCCCGATTTTGTATGCAGGTTGCGCAAAGCCTTGTATGGCTTAAAACTGGCGCCGAGGGCATGGTCAGACAAGATAGGGCAATATCTTGTCACTATTGGATTTCAGATTTCCAATTCAGATTTTTCACTTTATGTGAAAAGGACAAACAGAGGGATTGTGCTTATAGTCATCTATGTTGATGACTTGATTATTACAGGTGATAGTGATGCAGACATTAATGAAGTGAAGCTGCTGTTGAAGCAGAAATTTGAGATGAAGGATTTGGGAGAGCTGCGTTACTTCTTGGGCATTGAGGTTATTAGATCCCCGAGTGGGATATGGTTGTTGCAAAGGCAATACGGTTTGGACATGCTGTCCAAATATGGGATGACAGGCTGTAAGCCTATTTCTATTCCATTGGAGCAGAATGTGAAGCTCAATGCAGAGACAGGTGAGCTTCTTGAAGATATTACTATGTACAGGCGCATAGTAGGTAGCTTGATTTACATGACTATAACCAGACCAGATTTGAGCTATGCTGTGGGGCTGGTGAGTCAGTTTATGCAGGCACCGAGGAAGCCACATTTGGATGCGGCTAGGCGCATACTGCGGTATGTGAAGTCCACATTGCATTATGGACTGCTTTATGAAGCTGGGTGTGCATTACAGGTACATGGATATACAGATGCTGACTGGGCTGGTAGTGTCTCAGACAGGAGATCTACTAGTGGTTTTATGTTTTCCCTTGGGAGTGGTGCCATCAGTTGGAGCATCAAGAAGCAGCCAACAGTTGCCTTGTCGAGCACAGAGGCTGAGTACAGGGGTGCAGCAATGGCTGCATGTGAGGTAGAGAGAACATCATTGTCACTATCACGTGTGACTGCATTGATCTCCTTGATCTTCACTTTTCCTTTGTCCTCCCTTGGACTCTCTTCCTTTTGATTTGCACCCCAATTTGCATTCTTTTTCTTATCCTTTTGCTCTCTTTTCAGCTTGTAGCAATCCTTTTTCATATGGCCCTTCTTGCCACAATGGTAACACTCAATCTTCCGTGCCCTGGATTTGCTACGAGACTTCCCTCTTTCTTGGGACTTCCCCCTGAACTGTGATCTGCCCCTTTGCACATTTAAGGCTGCATCCTGCTTGTTGCCATCCATAGACTTCCGTCTAATCTCCTCGGCCAACAAGCTACCCACAACATCATCAAATTTCAGTACTCCACCAGGTGCAGAGTTACTGACAGCTGTACGGAAGGTATCCCATGAGGATGGCAATGAACATAAGAGAAATATTGCCTTAGTCTCTGCATCAAAATTCATTTTCTGAGCCTGAAGCTGGCTGAAAATAATATTGAATTCATTCAAGTGAGAAGCAATGGAGACCCCTTCCTTCATCTGCAGCTCAAACAACCTCTTCATGAGGTAAACTTTATTAGAGGCAGTTTCCTTCTCATAAGTGGCACACAGTTTCTTCCACAAATCTTCAGTAGTCTGCTCATTTACTACTGTGAAATAAACTGACTCTGCAAGATGAAGTCTAATAGTAGACTTTGCTAATGCATCCAACTCATTCCAATCATCCTCAGACATATTTGCAGGCTTAGCTTCAATCCCTGCCAAGGGTTTAATCTGCTTCTTTTGAATAAGCACATCCCTTATTTGTTCTTTCCACAAAGAAAAGTTTGTCCCATCAAACTTTTTAATGCTGAAAAACTCCTTTTCAGGCATGGAAGAGGATGCCATGATGCAAATGAAACAAAATCCCAAATGCTAGTCCCTGCAAGAGAGAATCACACCAAATACCAGGTGCACCCAAATGTGTATGCCACAATAGACTAAAATATCACAAAAACTCAAAGCTCAAAGCATCAAAAGATGCATCTGACTCATGTGCATATACTATGCATCCATATGAGCAAATCTGGCCCAAAAGAAAATGCCAATAAGTGCCAAATGACTCAAGCATAAACACTGTCCACTGGCATATGCATCAATAATGTCTCATCCAAGAGAGCATAGCACTATCAGTGCGTCACCTGCAATGTTTCAAAGCTGTCCCTCAGCATAAAATAGCATCCATGTGCAAAGCATCCATAAAAAATAGCATCCCACAAGGCAATTTGGGCCTATCAACGCATCCAACAAGGACCGCAATGCATCCAAATGGCCTATAAATCATCCATTGCAACCCAATGCATACCACGAATGAGCGCACACTGCTCAAACTACAACCAGAGTGATCTGCATAAGGTATGCTCAAGAAATCATAGTCCCACGGTAATGAGCGCTACTGAAAATAGAACCTGAGATGCCTCAAAACATGGGCGCCATTGCATAATCGGACTCAGCAAGAAAATCTGCAAATATCTCTCTTCTGCCAGAACTCCAAAATCCCAACCGATGAGTGAGAAATGGGAGTCAATACTTATCCACTGCCATGTGGCATAAATCTAAGGTTTCAAAACCTTAGTATGAAAAATGCATAACAGAGAGACGAAATCGAATACACAGAGATTTATAACTCTGAAAATCCTCCACCGAATCACGCAAGAACTGATAGGTAGGGGTTTTTGGGCGTCCGAAACGCAATGGGACAGACGGTTTTGGAAACCGTGGTCTCAATCACTGGGTCCAACACATGGACTGAAAAACGTTTTTGGAAACAGAGCTATCTGTAAACTCCACCGGAGTGCGAATGATGAGCAACATAGAAGTTTTAGGACCTCTTGAGTCCATTGGAACTGACAGATCTGCAAATGGTTGCTCCAAACTTGAGTTCCAACACCCGGGCAAAAAACGCAGGAACTGACACAGTGAGTCAGAAATCCACTGAAATGATCCCAGATTCAAGAATGAAGGTGTTTCCAAGCTCCTGAAGTGATGTGGACACCAAAAGCAAGCAATAGTTGCCTCTACAAGTCAATACGGAGTCTCTGTCATCGAACGCTCAAAAAACAACTTTTTCTTTGAAAGCTCTTAACAGGCTCTCAAAACCACTTCGTAAAGCCAAAGTGACTTTTCCAAAGGTTCCTCCAAGGTCTCTGCACACTCGGATGCAAGTAAAGTCACCCACAAAGCTTCCCACAGAGCTTCTCCTTCCTCCCACAGAGCTGCTGAGCTTCCAAGCATTCACGCACTCTCAGCTAGATCACCCGGGCTCTGATACCAGTTGAGAGTGCTCTCAACGGAAGCAAGAATGGAAGAAGGAGAGAGAGAGACAGAGAGCCACACAACTTTTGGTGGGTGCAGAACCACCCTAATCTTCTTTTTCATTCATTTATATATGTGTTTGAGTATTGTACATAACTGGGGTTAAGGCACAGTGACCTTTAACCCCACAAACACTGGTGGTACCTACTACAAGGACTTGAAAGAAGAGATCATCCTTGATAACCTCATTCTAGATGAGTTTGTATTTTTGGGAGGATCGAGGAAAATTCCAATAGGGACCAAGCAAGAGGAGAGGTGGATAGTGGATGTTCCAGAAGTGACCCTCCAATTGAAAATGAAATATGATACACAAGCCAAATGCCCAAAAAAATGCAGCCAAAGTGTACGGTGTCTACAAACTATGTATGCAAACCTCGTAGATAGTATCCTGTTTAAAAGCTAAATCTAGATGCAAGATTTTGTTGTGACATATTTGGAGCCATTTACATCTATCTCTCAGCTTTAGTAGTGATATATTTGCTGTAACTTACATCAGTAATATCAGATTTAGTTGTCATTTATTGGCTGTCATCTACATATGTATATTTCAGATTTTGTTGTCACACCTTTGGAGCCATTTACATCTGTCTATCTCAAGTTTAGCTGTGATATACTTGCTGTCAATTACATCAGTGAATTTCAGATTTAGTTCTCATTTATTGGATGTCATTTACATATGTATATTTCAGATTTTGTTGTCACACCTTTGGAGCCATTTACATCTGTCTATCTCAGATTGGGTTGTGATGTATTTGCTGTAAATTACATCTGTGTATCTCAGATTTGGTTGTCATTTACATCTATATTTCAGCTTTTGTTGTGACATATTGGAGCCATTTGCATCTGTCTATCTCACAATTTGTTGTGACATATTTGCCGTAATTTACATCTGTAAACCTCAGATTTAGTTGTCATTTCTTGGTTGTCATTTACATCCGTAAATTTCAGATTTTGTTGTGGCATATTTGGAGTTTGCGTCTGTCTATCTCAGAATTTGGTGTGGCATATTTGCTGTAATTTACATCAGTAAATCTCAGATTTAGTTGTCATTTCTTGGTTGTTAGTTACATCTGTAAATTTCAGATTTTGTTGTGGCATATTTGGAGCCATTTGCATCTATCTCAGAATTTGGTATGGCATATTTGTTGTTATTTACATCAGTAAATCTCAGATTTAGTTGTCATTTCTTGGTTGTCAGTTACATCTGTAAATTTTACATTTTTTTGTGGCATATTTGGAGCCATTTGCATCTATCTATCTCAGAATTCGGTGTGGCATATTTACTGTAATTTCCATCAGAATATGTCAGATTTAGTTGTCATTTATTTGCTGCCGTCTACATCTATATATTATTGTCAGTCCCATCTGTATATTTCACAATCGCTTTCATACATTGCAGCATGGAGGACGACATGGTTCTTATGGTTTGTCTTGTAGCTCTTATTGCTTCAATTATTGCATTAAGCATCAAGCAACAAATGTGAGTTAATAATGATGTTCCCTTGCTCCCCTGTACAGTTATTTACTAAGCTATACTTGCGCTTCTTTTATAACGTTTCATTTCAATGTTGACTTTTTTACTTTTTGGTACAGGTCATCAAAATTTTCAAAGTAAACAGATTGATGAAGCAAGTTTTTGGCTTGCATTGTGCTGGAAGCGAAAGTCCAGAATCTCTTCCATGTGGGTTACACTAGCCTTGGAGCATTTGCTGCTGCAATCAATCATCTGCATTTACAGGTACTTTTTTAAGTTTTTGTTGGATTTTTAAATCTATTCTGACATGAATTAGTGTTTGTTATGTTTGTATTGGAGTCCATTCTTATCCCTGACATGTACGATTATTACCTTGCTGTCCCCTTATATAGGTCTGCCCTATATAAGGCCTGGTTGGCTGCTTCTAAGCAGCCCAACCAGCCTCTCTGTTGGCCGACCCATGTGCTGGTCTATCCAGCCTCAGTTGTGCCCTTTCTTGGCTCCTGGTCTCTGTCCACATGTGTGCGTCTTCATCTCGTACTGCTTCGTACTTTTACTGACGCCACCCTTGAGCTCATAGCCTCTTCTCGTGGGTCCTTTGCTATTGTCCTCTGCTCCGCCTTATGCTCCTGCAGATCAGCCAGGTACCCTTGTCCTCTCTTCTTTTGATGTGAGGTTGCAGCCCCCTCTCTTTATTTGATCTTGGGCACATACTGCCCTAGGTCTCTCTCCCCCACACTCTCCTCATATGGGGGATTAGGTGACCTTTCCAACACATGGGGTTGGCCAGCTTCGCTCTTGGGTCATCCTCCTTCCTCTTTTTCACCAATCTCTATGTATTGTGGTATGTATTCTCCAATCTCTATTCTAGCTTAACATAAGCTCACTATTTATGGATGGATTTTGAAAACATTGTCATCAAAAGCTGCTATAAAGAGAGCACACGAAAGGATTATAAGCTCGGACATATAGAGCATCTATTCAAACTGTAAACATGCAGCAAACATTTTACAAGTAGGCTACTCTTATACTATCCAAAGAGTTGTTGGCAATCCATAGATTTCTCCTAGAAGGATTTCCTTGGCTAAAATAGAAGAAGGATGGATGCAGGACATGAGTTTGTTAAACTAATTTAGTGCCGGAATGTTAAAGCTGCATCCCATAAACAAATGTTGGAGAGATTCGTTTTCAGTTTTGCAGCGGCAACATTTACCATCTTCCTTTCCTATCCTTAAAGCCCTCATGGAGGCCCACATAGCATGATGTAAGATTAACCAAAGCAGGCAAGACTTTTTGGGGCTGATGTCCCTTTTCCAGCAGTTGTTGAACCTAAATTCCCATTGTCTTACATTCCAATTGATTTTCCATCGTCTATTAAGTTTAAATTGAAGACTAGAATTCAATTTATGAAGAGGGGGGAGGGGGAGAAGCTGATTCCCTTGTTGCCATTTAAAAGACTGAATTTTGAATTCTCCTTTGAAGTGGATCCTTGTTGCCCTAGAGTGCCAAAGGTCTATCCTTTCCTGCACAAGAAGATAATCAGAGTTAGACAGTTTGAATAGAATTTTAAGACTCCTTTTATCCTTCCATCTCCTATTGGCATAATCCCATATGTGTCCCCAGAGCTGAATGCCCTTGTTGTGCACTTTATAAGCATGTTTCAGATCTCGAGAGAAGAAGTTCTAAAGTTGAGTGCTGAACCAAACAAAGTCCAAGTGGGCCCATGAGCAAATGTGATTGGAGTATCTTTTGAGGATAAGTTTCTCTTTGAAGTTGTTCCAAGAGTTCCAAATCCCCTTCACCAACTGGGAGCCTTTTGGAGTGATTTTGAGAGGGCTACAGATGAGGGGGATAGTGTCCAAATTTTTCCAGGTAGGATAGTCCTTCAGTCTAAAGTCCATGTTGTGCCTATGGATTAGAAGGAACTAGCTGTCATTAGGGGAGAGAAGACTTTTGGACCCATTTAGCAGCCATCCTGTCAGATAGCTCACAAAGGTTAGGGATCCCAAGGCCTCCCTTCTCCTTGGGAGTGGTGTAGAATTACCAGGTCACTTTGGGCAGTTTGTAGATGCTCCCGTCTCCACTCCACAAGAAGTTCTTGCACAATCTATCAAAGGACTTTAGGTTAGCATTAGAAGGCCTCCAACAGGAGAGGAAATATATGGTGGCAGGAATCACTATGTGTTTGAGGACCACAACTCTAGAGGCCATGTTGAATTGCATCCCTTTCCACTTGTCGAGCTTGGCTTTTAGCTTGTCAAGGACCCACTCCCATCTTTGGTGTATGGAGACACCAAATCCCATCGGGATACCAAAGAGCCTAAAGATATCACCATCCCTAATCATTTTGCAACCTTGTTGCAGGAGCCAGTCAGGGGGGAGTTTGTTCATAGTCTTGATTCCAGTCTTGGAATTGTTAACTTGGTTGCCACTGGCCAAATAGAAAGTGCCCAGACAATCCCAGAAAGAGGCGATTGATTGGTCATCGTTATGGATGAGAGCATTGGTATCATCAGCAAAAAGTTGCAGGCAGAGGTCAGTGGGGCTACCGGGAATGGCAATTCCTTTTAGGGCGCCTTGGTCCATCTTTTCCTGGACAAGCCAACCAAGGGCATCAACAGAGATGGCAAAGAGGAGGGGGGCTAAAGGGCAGCCTTGCCTGATGGATCTCTTGAGAGGGAAGGGGTCAGACAGAGAACCATTAATGGTAACTCTAGATCTTGCATTGCCAAATAGAACCACGACAAATTTAATAAATTTTCTTCCCAAGCCCATGTCATGAAGGGATTGAAAGACAAAATCCCAGTCCAACCTATCATAAACCTTGTCAAAGTCAATCTTAAAAGACATAAAGTCTTGGTTGGTAGACTAGGTGTGATTGTCCTCAACATCAAAATCAAGAAGCATAACATGTGAAATCAAGAAGCATAACATCTAGGGAATCATAATGATAAACCCCTTCTGTTCCTTTCAAATTTAAGAGTTTAAGTGGTTGGAGAGTCTTAGAGCAAAGGCTTTGGCATATATCTTGTAAGCAGTGTTAAGACAAGTAATTGGTCTCCAGTTATTAAGAAGGTGTTTTTCTTCTCTTTTATAAATAAACTTGATGACTCCCTCGTTAACAAAAATAGGGAGAGAGCCATACTTGAGGGACTCATTCCACACCATCAAAAGGGGAGAAGTAATACAGTCCCGAAAGGTTTGGAAGAATTTGTTCGGAAGGCCATCAGGGCTTGGACTTTTGCCTTTTTTTAGCAAGTCAATGGTGTACTTGATTTCAGTTTCGGAGAGGTCCCAGTTGAGAATGTTGTTCAGCTCCTCTGGGACAATAGCTTTTCTACAACAGGCTATAGTAGCCCTGGCCCTAGTCTTCTCAGGAGAGTAACAAGGATCACTAATGAAATTTTCAGAGAAATAGCTTCTTATGTACTCTTTATTCTCCTCTTGGGAAGAGATGAAAAGACCATCTTTCTTCTGCATAAGGGGAAGGAGGTCTCTTCTAGACTTCTGTTTAAGGGTCCGAAACATTTCATTCAAGGGTCTATCGGCTTTGCCAGCCCACCAATTCCTAGTGTACTTAATTTGGTTGCCCTCAATAAGCTCTTCCCTTTTGAGATCATCAGCCTTGGCTTGAAGGATGTCAGAGAGGACTTCTTGATCTCTAGCAACCATTCTAATTTCAAGGGTTTTGAGGGAGTCATACTTGGCTTTCCTCTTGAGCTGCCTAATTTGTTGGATAGATCTTTTAGTCTCTCTCAGGAACTGCTGGGTTGATTTCACAGCACAAGCCCATGCTTGGGAGAGAGAAGAGGGACCTTCAAAATAGGAGGACCAAATCTTTTCAATCTGATTTCTAACAAGGGGGAGGTGAAAGAGATCCTGATCCACATGAAACCACCCTGACTTGATATTAGGATTGGAGTTGGAGAGACTACGCAAAATAGGTTTATGGTTTGATAGACAAATGTCTTTGAAGACCTTGACCTGAGAGTTGTTGTACGAGTGAAGGAGACTCGAGGAGACATAAGCCCGATCCAGTCTAGCCTTCCTATGATCCTTTCCTTTCTAAGAATTATCCCAGGTGAAATCATTGGAGGAGGAGGCATCGGTGACCAGGGCGTGGCTGTCTTTACAATTATTCCACTCTCTCTTCTCCCTACCACTTATAAAAACACCCTTCCTACAAAATCTATCAATGCTAGACTCTACCATATTAAAGTCACCAAGCAAAATAACCGGAAATTGAAAAAAGGAGAGGGAGGTCTAGAGGGAGGGCCGAGAGCTAGCAGGCCCCCAAGTATACACAGAGGCCACCACAAAGGTCTCATCGGCTTTTATCGCTATCGCTACCCACCTGTGAGAATCATCATAGAAAATGTTAGTGATTGATGACCCCCATTTCTCATGGACTCCAAGGGCAGATCCCCCCTTCCTTGGGGGGTGATTAGTGTGGAACCATCTGTGGGATGTTGACACAGCTTTGAGGTTGTACTCAAGAGTCTTGTCAACAGCCTTTAATTCCTGCAAGCAAATAAAGTCAGCATAAATACTATTGTCACTCATCCATTTCTTAAAGACCCTCAGTCTGTTTGGATCTGTTAATCCTTGGGTGTTAAATGAGATGGCTCTTATGGCTTGCTTCATTTCGAGTGAATTTTTCTGTTTCCTAGCTAGGGATCCTTTCTTGCCCATAGATTGGTGGGGGATTTCCTGGCTAATACCCACTTTGGAGAGCCTACATTTAGCATTGAGGTGTTGGAGCTTACCTTGAACCTTGGGTGACTTTTCTAGAGGAGGTTGGAGGTTCCTACCTAGCAAAGTTTCTTCTTCAGCCTGTGAGAGAGAGTTGTCGTCCTCCATGATTGGCTGATTTAGATCGTATTCATTTAGCTCCCGAGTTAATTGTTGGTCTTCGTTGAACTGAGTGTCATCAACAAAATCTTCTATTGTCTTCTTCCCCTGTCAGTTCTACATTATTTTTCCCAGCATCTTTAGCTTCCTTCTCATGTGGCTAGGAAACAATTTGGGCTGGTTTATTCAGGTCAACAAGGAGAGGAGAGAACTTATTAAAGTTCCTACTCTTCACCTTATTGTGGACAACGGTTTTTGAGAGTTTATTTTTCTTAGATACGGTGTGGAAACCATCACTATCAGGCTCATTCTTCTGCCCTTGGGAGGGGGCTAGCTCAGACTCTACAATAGTCTTTTTTATTGTCTCTAGGCAATCTCTTACAAAATGATCGGTATGCATACACTTAAAGCAAGCATTAGGAAGACTTTGTAAGAGATTTCCTATTTTCATAGTATTCAAGACATACCTGAGACAGTCTAGATGGGATGCCATGTGGTACCGCGAGGGGAGGAGGGACGAGCCTCGGAATCCGAATGTGCAGATGTGTAGAGCTGAGGGCACACAAAGGACAGAGTTGTCTACAAGACCACGTGGCACGAGTCGCACGGGTTTTGGAGTCATTTATGATGTGTGGCACGTATCATCGAGTCAGAGATGCTCAGTCTGCAGTGTGCCAGCTGCAGTGCTGACTACATGTGGCAGAGGCGAGGGGCATTGTCCCATGATGTCGCATGCATAGGTGGGAGATTACAAGGTGGTGCTATTGTGCAAAAGGACAGAGTAGAATGACAGACTGCGCTTAAGAGCAGAGTAGAGGAGCCGGCACCATGTGGCACAAGTCAGAGAAGTAGACACCACATGGCACAAATCTGAGGCGATTCAACTGCGCGGGATTGCACTCCGCAGTGAGGGCCCGACGATCACCATGTATTGCAAACACCAACAGTCGCACGCCGCCGCTAGCCTGACACATAGCCATTGACTGACTAACCCGCAGACTTAGGAGAGAGAGAGAGAGAGAGAGAGAGAGTGTGTGCGGGGAGGGGGAGGATAGATAGAGACAGAGGGGGAAGAGAGAGAGAGAGAGAGAGAGAGAGAGAGAGAGAGAGAGGGGGGGGGGGAGTGGAGAGAGAGAGAGAGCGAGAGAGAGAGAGAAAGAGAGAAAGAGAGAGAGAGATGTGGGGGTTAAAGGTCACTATGCCTTTACCGCAATTATGTACAATACTCAAACACATATATAAATGAAAGAAAAAGAAGATTAGGGTGTTCTGCACCCACCAAAACTTGTGTGGGTCTCTATTTCTCTCTCTCCCTCTTCCATTCTTACTTCCGTTGAGAGCACTCTCAACTGGTATGAGAGCCTGGGTGATCTAACTGAGCGTGCGTGAATGCTTGAAGCTCAACAGCTTTGTGGGAGGAAGAAGAAGCTCTGTGGGAAGCTTTGTGGGTGACTTTACTTGCATCCGAGTGTGCAGAGACCTTAGAGGAACCTTTGGAAAAGTCACTTTGGCTTTGCGAAGTGGTTTTGAGAGCCTGTTAAGTATTTTCAAAAGAAAAATTTGTTTTTTGAGCTTTTCCCTATTCTGTTCAATGACAGAGACTCTGTATTGTATTGGATTTCTGACTCACTGTGTCAGTTTCTGCGTTTTTTTCCCGGGTGTTGGAACTCAAGTTTGGAGCAACCATTTGCAGATCTGTCAGTTCTGGTGGACTCAGGAGGTCCTAAAACTTCTATGTTGTTCATCATTCGCACTCTGGTGGAGTTTACAAACAGCTCTGTTTCCAAAAACGTTTTTCAGTCTGTGTGTTGGACCTAGTGATTGAGACCACGGTTTCCAAAACCGTCTGTCCCATTGCGTTCCTGATGCCAAAAAACCCCTACGTGTCAGTTCTTATGTGATTCAGTGGAGGATTTCCAGAGTTATAGATCTCTGTGTATTCAATTTCGTCTCTCTGTTATGCATTTTTCATTCTAAGGTTTTGAAACCTTAGATTTATGCCACATGGCAGTGGATAAGTGTTGACTCTCATTTCTCACTCATCGGTTGGGATTTTGGAGTTCCGACAGAAGAGAGATATTTGCAGATTTTCTTTCTGAGTCCGATTATGCAATGGCACCCATGTTTTGAGGCATCTCAGGTTCTATTTTCAGTAGCGGTCATTAACGTGGGACTATGATTTCTTGAGCATACCTTATGCAGATCACTCTAGTTGCAGAGTTTGAGCAGTGTGCACTCATTCATGGTGTGCATTGGGTTGTAGTGGATGATTTATAGGCCATTTGGATGCATTGCGCTCCTTATTGGATGCGCTGATAGGCCCAAATTGCCTTGTGGGATGCTATTTTTATGGATGCTTTGCACATGGATGCTATTTTATGCTGAGGGACAGCTTTGACATATTGCAGGTGATGCATTGATAGTGCTATGCTCTCTTGGATGAGATATTATTAATGCATATGCTAGTGGACGGTGTTTATGCTTGAGTCATTTGGCACTTATTGGCATTTTGGATT
The DNA here is from genome assembly GCF_047967505.1 of Dipteris shenzhenensis. Taxonomy (NCBI): domain Eukaryota; kingdom Viridiplantae; phylum Streptophyta; class Polypodiopsida; order Gleicheniales; family Dipteridaceae; genus Dipteris; species Dipteris shenzhenensis. The sequence continues at coordinate 14,216,445 of NC_141620.1, read as the reverse complement.
GCCATTATAGTTGGCATTTTCTTTTGGGCCAGATTTGCTCATATGGATGCATAGTATATGCACATGAGTCAGATGCTTTGAGACATGAGTTTTGGTGATATTTCACTCTATTGTGGTATACACATTTGGGTGCACCTTGTATTTGGAGTTTTTTAGCATTAAAAAGTTTGATGGGACAAACTTTTCTTTATGGAAAGAACAAATAAGGGTTGTGCTTGTTCAAAAGAAGTAGATTAATTAAACCCTTGGTAGGGATTGAAGCTAAGCTTGCAAATATGTCTAAGGATGATTGGAATGAGTTGGATGCATTAGCAAAATCTACTATTAGACTTCATCTTGCAGAGTCAGCTTATTTCATAGTAGTAAATGAGCAGACTACGGAAGATTTGTGGAAGAAACTGTGTGCCACTTATGAAAAGGAAACTGCCTCATGAAGAGGTTGCTTGAGCTGCAGATGAAGGAAGGGGTCTCCATTGCTTCTCACTTGAATGAATTCAATATTATTTTCAGCCAACTTCAGGCTCAGAAGATGAATTTTGATGCGGAGACTAAGGCAATATTTCCGTTATTTTCATTGTCATCCTCATGGGATACCTTCCGTACAGCTGTCAGTAACTCTGCACTTGGTGGAGTACTAAAATTTGATGATGTTGTGGGTAGCTTGTTGGCCGAGGAGATTAGACAAAAGTCTATGGATGGCAACAAGTAGTAGGCAGCCTTAAATGTGCAAAGGGGCATTTAAGGCTATCTCAGAGGAGGCAGCAAGATTCTTCTCTCTACTATCTCAGAGGGGGCAGCCTTAAGCGATGAGGAGGCAGCAAGATTCTTCTCTCTGCTATCTCAGAGGACCTTAGCAATTCCCTCCCCTACACCGATGGCTAGACCTACTTTCCAACCATCCCCTCATGCCCCTTCGACCGAGGGGTCATCACTTGCGTGTGCCTCTCGTAAGCGAAGGAAGAGTACGAGGGGCAGCATATGTTGTGCTGACTCATGAGATGTAGATGAGTCAGCACACTCACATCCCTACAGGTCTCCACTTAGTCTAGAGACAGAGTATCAGTCAGATCCCTTGCCCTCTCCTACTCCCACTACTACTCCTTGCTCCGGAAGTGCTCACACAGCTTCCACTCCTTCTGACTCTGCTACCATCAGTCCTCCTTACTCATCAGAGGATCTCTCCTATCAAATCACGGCTGTCGGAGAGATAATAAAAGATAAAAAGGGCAAAGCAGTGATTGCCATCATGAGGCGGTTGATGAGCCATCACTTCAAGAGTGGCATTGCTACCGATTGGTGGTATTAAGATGACCAAAAGAAGCAGGCGGTCATCGATGAATTAAAACAAAAATACCCTAGCCCGCCAAATTGGGAGTTTAATGAGAATTATATGCGAGAGCGCATGGGTTTGGTCTTGAAGCATTGTAGATCAACCTTGCATACTTCCATCACAAAGGGGTTGGCTAAACCCAGCTGGGCAGACAAAGCTGATTGGAAGTTCTTCAAGAAGCAGAATAGGGACCATCCTGAAATGTTAGAGGGTCAGAGGAGGGTTGTGAAGAGACGGTTGGACATCGTAGGTATTTCGCACTTTGGTGTAGGCAGACGGTTGGCATTCGAGGCAACCATGGTATGTCTACTTCTTCTCATTTAATGTATTGTTCTATTTGTTTTACTACATATTGCATGCACTTTAGCTAACTCTAACTCTCATAAATTGGATCCATAGCAAGCTACGATGGGTCATCTTCCTACATATGCAGAGACGTGATGTGCATTTCGCATAGGGTCAAAGCCATGGTTTATTGAGCAAGAGGCAATGGGAGCGACGGTCGATTGGGCTGAGGTGGCTGCTCGCACCTGAAGGTAGACACTTGAGTCTACAGCCATGCTTTTGCATCTCCCTGCAAGCAATAATTCATGATAGCAAAATCTCAGGGGTTTCCCTATCTTTCATAAGTGCTATAAATTCCATCTTTTGCAGGAATCTAACTGCATTCTCATATGGGATCCCCCAAACTCTGGAAAGTCCTGTGCCATCTCTCTCAGCTCTTCAACACTACAACTGATTGCACAGCTTCACACTTGTAAACTAAAGTGTTCAATCCTCTGTGGAGGCACCAAAATGTGGATGGACAAAGGCAGTAGAGCCTAATCTGCCTTCATAGCCACCCTCATCCATGTTTAAGACAACAGAACAACACCATCAGAAGGCAAAAGGCATTCATTCAACATCCATGTCTCTACACACCTCTATATACAAACTCATTCTCTGGCCACATTTTCTCCGAAACCCTAACAACCTCAGAAAGAAACCCAGTGGACCACAAAACCCAGCACAAGCTCCTACTAACTGATTAGGAAACACATAAATGACCCATGAAACATAACACTCCAGAGAATGACAACTTCAAAATTCAATAACTGCCATGAACACATCCTGACAGCTCAAGGTATAAACAACCATGCTCATATCTCCAAACAAAATCTGTGAAGAACAATCTTGGATCTCTTTGACCTCAAGTCATTCATCTACTTTGTATACTCAAAGCCACTGACCCCTCTTCTATGCCATCAAACACTTACAAAGAGTTCTTCAATTCAAACATAGCCAACAAACACTACTTCCCCATAGTCTATGAGCAAACTTCATGAGCAACATGCTATATCAGAACCCACCACAAGGAGATTACCACTAATCTATAGCCCAAGGTATTCTTCAACTTGTACAAGAAGCTCTCCTAGCCTCTCGCTATTAGGTCCTCTTCTCTGTGGTCGAAGCTTACATAGTCGTATTGCAACCATGTTACTTCTCCTCTACATCATAGAGCTCTCGGTTCTGCTGCCCAAATTCCCATAGCATAAGTAGTGCTCACCCTTTTCAGAAACTCATCGCCCTTCTCTTTCACTCTTGCATAATCCTTCTTCTCTATGTTCTCAAGAATCTGCAGTGTTGCGGCTCCTCTAGGGAGCCTGGCTCATGCACTTTCCTTTATTCCAGACACTCCACTTCACCATAGAGATACTACTACCTCTGACTAGTAACTCTCGGTTTGTGCAATAGCGACGCCTCGGCCAATCTCTACATGTCTTCAGTAAATGCCACCTGCACCATAGAGCTCCTCATCACGGAGCACTTGGAGTCCATTTGTGCCAAGCACGCAGTCAAAAATCCACATCTCATCACGTACCGGTTTTAGCTTCCTGCTCACATGACCTTCCATCAAGTGGGAACCTCTCTTGCTCACCAGAAATTCATGAAGATAGTCGTAGCGACGACCATCCTCCTCCAACCACCATTAATTGCTTCTCCTTCTAAGACTCTTCAAGCTCTCACAGCCACTACCCTTCGTCATCGCGAATGTCCTTCCACACTCCAGCTTCAGCGCTCGTGTAGTGGCGACCATTCTACCATCTAGGAGCTACCAGCTGCTCTAATCAAGTCACCTTAAATCCTCCCTATAATTACGTGCATCCCCCAGCAAGCACCCTTCTGATCCTTAGGCTCCCATGAGATAGGGACTCCCTCTTCCAAACTCCTACAGCTTCTCTATCCTCTCCAACCAAGCTTCCAATTCATGCACTATGAAGGAAACTCCCTTGTGAAGTTCGCTACCTTTTCCAAGGTCCTCCAGCTCGCACTCATGGTGACCCTTTTTTTCAACAGAAGAGTCCCCCCCATCCTCTAGAGAATCCCCCACTGGCAGCTACCGTTGACCTCTCCAGAAGCCTCCCTCTAGTACCTCGCATCTTGCCAGTGACACCTCCTTTGTTTCCTCTGCCATCTCCACGTACGTGCTCTTTTTTTCCCCAAAAGCTCCTCTTTCCTTTTACGTAACTAGGGTTGCTTGCATGGATTGCCTTCTCTCACAAATAGCCACATCATCATTTTTTAAGACCACTCTACCCACACACTTGTCATAGGCACTCACCCAGGGCACAAATACTTCACAAATGTAGACTCCACATTAACGGAAAGCTCCATTAGGGAAAGAAAAAACCTTCACTAAGGACCACAAACGGACACACCTAAAGATGAAAATATCCCAAGCCCAAAACCAGTTACATAGGGACTCTACATGCTCTAGGATGCCTGGTGCATCTACACTGCTCTTCATCATCTCCTAGAAGTCCTTGTAGAAGTTTCTACCATCTGTACATCAGTGTAGAGTTCTTTTGGGAGTGTCCAAAACTCAATGCCACCACCAACTAGCTATGTACATAGCTATGCACCTACCCATCATCATGCAACAAGTGAAAAACATTTTTTCATTTTTATCCACACAACAACTGACATGGCAAAGCACGAGCACATCTGATGGCGGCACCATAGATGGAGCAGCCATGTAGCAGAACAAACGACACAGGCAGACAGAACATGACAAACACAACTTGACAACATGACACAAATGGAGCTGCCACATCGTGCACGAGGACCAGCTAGGGCTCGGAAGACGTCGGTGACTATGACTCCATAGTCTAGTGCAGTGACTACAATTGCAAACTTATTACATGCCACACGCACACATGCCACACGCACAGCAGTTGTAAACTACAGTGCAATAACTGTAGTAAGTGGCCCGTGCAACACATGGCAATGTACAAAGGCGCAGTCGCCATGCAGGATGTAGGACACCTCAGACAACAGCACTACACATGGCAATTCAGTGCCAACTCCGGTCTTGGCAGGGGCAAGAGGCCACATGGCCGACACAACACTGCAGGACCAGACGCAGAGGTGGTGCCATCGCGCGCCACATATGACAGGGCCCAGGACCATAGAAGTAAATGCTTAAGGGGGGTGGAGTAAATACATCAGGGGAGTGGTAGAGCCATAGGGCCACGTGCAATGGCAGAGGAAGGGGCGAGGACACGTGACAAGTGGGGAGGGAAGAGGGAGTGAAGAGAGAGAAGAGGGGAGAGAGAGAGAGAGAGAGAGAGTTGAGGAGGAGACAAACTAGAGTGGCAACACTACTGGAGTCTGAGAGGTAGAGGGAACATCAATTGGAGAAGCCAAATCGGCATCCTCCTCCTCCTATGCCTATGCTTATGTTTTTTTTTTGTTTTTTGTTTTCGTGTTTGTGTCTATGTTAGACATGGGATCGTGTCGCACATCCAACAAGTACAGACAGCCTCGCAGGAGGAGATCTCATGATCTATATGCTCCAGAGGACTTTGATTCCTCTCAGGTGACTACCCCAAGGGCTACCCTAGGTCCGACTCCTCTCGGACATAGCACTGTGAATACCCCTCGGGGAACTCCTTTGCTAGCCACGCATGGCTTTGTCAGGAGTCCCGACAAGTTTGTAGCGCAGATGAGTGATGAGGAGGCAGCGAGATTGTTCTCTCTACTATCTCAAAGGACCTTAGCTATTCCCTCCCCTACACCGATGGCTGGACGTACTGCCAAACCGTCCCCTCATGCCCCTTTGACCGAGGGGTCATCACCTGTGCATGCCTCTCGTAAGGGAAGGAAGAGTAGGAAGGGTAGATTATGTTGTGCTGACTCGGGAGATGTAGACGAGTCAGCACACTCACATTCCTACAGGTCTCCACTTGGTCCAGAGACAGTATCAGTTAAGTCCCTTGCCCTCTCCTACTCCCACTACTACTCCTTGCTCTGGAAGCAGTTGCACAGCTTGGGATGGACTGGAGGAGACAGACTGAAGGCCACGTGTCTTGCGGTGGATAGTCCTTCAGTTCCACATGGAGGCACAGGCAGACAAATAGTGGTTGGCGTTGTGACAATGCGTTGGTCCTGGAGCAATAGAGGGTGGCTTCTCATTGCCACATGGTGGCGTAGCATTGGGCCGCATGTGTGGGAGTCAATGCCATGGCAAAGACTGCGCAGACTGCCCTGCTTTGCAAATCAAAGACTACACAGACTGTGCGGGAGTTAATGACTGCTACACAGACTTCTCTGCATAGTCCATGCAGGATAGACTACTCTACCGTAGGATCACAGATGGCTCCACGAGGGGAAGAGAGCATAGACTCGAGTGGTGGCATGCATGGATGGTGCTAGATGTTAGCGAGGGTGGCGATAGCCAATAAAATCAAAGAGAGAGTGATAAATATATTTATATTTATGTAAACATATATAAATATATTTATATTTATATAAACATATATATATAATATGTTGTGTGTGAGAGAGAGAGAGAGAGTTATTTATACATATATATAGAAAATCTAAAAATATATATGCATGAATAAATATAAAAAATATACGAGAGAGAGAGAGGGGGGGGAGACAGAGGGGCGAAGAGAGAGAGAGAGAGAGAGTGTGTGTGTGTGTGATCAAGGGGGGCAAAAATAGGGGGGAGAGATGGAGAGAGAGGGGGGGGGGGAGAGAGAGTGGGTGATCAAGAGAGGGGGGAGGGAGGGAGGGAGAGAGAGAGAGAGAGGGGGGGGGGGGAGAGAGAGAGAGGGTGATCGGGGGGGGGAGAGGGGGAGAGAGAGAGAGAGAGAGAGAGAGAGAGAGAGGGGGGGGGGGGGGGGGAAGGAAGGAGGGTGATCAAGGGGGCCACATTGCACAGTGCCATTAACCACAAGGTAAGAAGGCGGCCCCCCCAAAGATTTTGAGAAAACACACGGCCATGTCTCCAAAAAGACAAATAGTGCCGAAGAAGACACATAGCTTCTAAGAAGCCACATGGCACCACTGAGAGAGAGAGAGAGAGAGAGAGAGAGAGAGAGGGCGATCAAGGGGGGGAGAGATGGGAGGGGGAGAGAGAGAGATAGAGAGAGAGAGAGAGAGAGAGAGAGAGAGAGAGAGAGAGAGAGAGAGAGAACACCTTATGGCGACGTGTTTTCCATTTTCCAACAAGCTATCAATATCTTGGATGCCTTCGAATGTCTTCTCCCTAGGATTTGGTTGAAGATGGATCATAGCTCCTATTTCACATGTGAGTGGATCGATTTTCATGCTTGCAACAATGTGTGTGTGTGCGTGCATGTGTGTGTGTGTGAGCATGCATGTGTGAGGTCAACCCCACGCTAAGCCTTGGTAGCACTGCATCTCTTATATTTCTTACGGCAGCTAATCCCATACATGAGAGGATGGAGGTTCGCGGGAGGTCCGGTGGAGGAATTCTAGAGGTTCAGAAGGAGTGGAGAGAAGTGGCGGCATCTGCATCCTATATTTTCTCTTCTCCCTCATGTGGAATGTGCTTTAGCGGTCTTTAATTGCTGAGTCTGAATTTTAATTTTGGTGAGTGATCTTGATGAATTTCATGAGAAAATGATAGCTTTCTTGCTGTATTGGACTATGGGCACAATGGGATTGGACATTATAATGGTGATTAACACAATCTCATATGTAGAAGCAGTCAATTGAAAAGAAACTTCAACCACCAAAAGCACTTCGAAATAGTCATAAGGGGCAAAGGATTTGAATCTCAATGCATATTAAATGCAATAGAGAGGCTATAATGTGAGGGGTGATCGCTAGATTGCCAACTTTGGTGAACTTGGCAAGCATCTAGGTGAGGAGTTCCTGATTGGGGTCAAGACCGACCTACACTCCAAGTAGCAGAACATTGCTCATCCTCTTGCAAATCCATCTATGTCTATCATCATTCCCTCAGCCTAATCCCATATCTTAGATCTGAGCTTGATGCTACAACATGGCCTGCATGGTATTGCTCAACTTAGGGTAGGTTCCTCCTCCATGATCAAAGTGCAATTAATTGCACAAGTAGGATGGAGGATACATGATTTGGAACTAAGTTTGCTAGATATTTATAAAATGATAGAAACAAGAGTCACCTATGCATGGAAACACATGCACAATTATGCACACGCATGCACACACATATGCACACACCTAAACATAGACATACACATGTATAGAGACACATGTATAGCGACACCACGTGCACACATACATAGAGATGCACTCATTCACATATGTCCAAATAATGAACACATACACATGTTAAATACATTTTTCATTTTTGAGTGCTTATAAGTTATCCCCCTTCCCAATCGATTTTATATTCTTGCTCCCATTAGATGATGGCTTTGTCCCAAACATGATAAATTTCTTGAGTCCAATACCATAGAAAAGTAAGCTTTAAACTCATGGTTACTATTTGAGTCATTCAAAAGTCTACTAAACCATGATGCATAATACATCAATCTTTCAAGCATTTCATAGGAATTCATGCTTCTATTGTGTGAATACTCACAATCTCTATGATTTTATCCTTGAATGTAAGTGTGTCTTCCTCATTTCCGTCAAGGTCTCAATAACTACAAATTTTTGCTTCCTCTATTTCCTAAGTAGCACCTCAATGAGATTGATAATTTATGGCACAATCTCAACACTCTCAATTTGCTAATTGAAGTTTAGAGATAGAGGGATCTTGAAAAATTAACAACGTTTTAAGATCCCACCTTTGAGACCCAGCCGAGAGGGTCTCTATCCCGTCGTAGACTGGTGAGGCTACTCGTAATAAAAGTGTGTGCTCACTCACAAGACGCATCTTTGTTGTAGACTGGTGAGGCTACTCGTAATAAATGTGTGTCCTCACTCACAAGACGCACAAAGATGGAAACCAGGGAGCTCCCTCGATCAGTGCATATCGACGTAGGAAAGACGCATGGATCTGGGCCTTTGATGCTGTGATTTCGTTGAAGCGCATGTAGGTTTCACCGAAACCTGAGTCTCCGGCAGTTGCCAAGTTACCGTCAAAGATGTTTTCTTTCTGTCTTCTTTCTTCTTGCTCCTTGTGCTGCAAAGAGACGAATCCGATTCTGTTGACGTTGTGGATGCCCTGCTTTGCGCCGCCTGCAGATGATTTGCACCTGCAGGTAGTGTTGCCGATGATGCACCTTGCATGGAATCCCGGAGTGCCGTGGACTTCGACCTCTCCCTTGCGTCCTCCAGACAGCTCAGAATCTGAAAATGAAGGGATGAATGAAGGATGCTGGATCAATTCATCTGCGTGGGATTCTGTTTGGTCGGCACAAATTTGATCGGTGGGAATTAACGATAATTAGCGTTGAACCGTTTTCCTACAGCGAGCACAAAATCACCTGTTTCATTCGTGGGCGTGTCGCTGGATCCTTCCGGATGCACATGCTGGCTGCGTTCACCATGCAGAAGAGCTCGTAATGCTTGTACTGCAGCTCCAGTCTTGGATCGAGGATCTGATGGACCACAGCGTCGAAATCATCTAGAAGCAGTGGCCTTGCCTGAGCAAAAACATAACAAGGAATGATCAAGCTTTGTGGCATGCCACAGCAAATATGTTCCCAAGTAAGCATAACTAGACTGAAAGAAGAGGTGATTTGGCGAACCCAGTCAACAAGAGACCGCTGATCCGTCTGGCGAGAGCAATCCTTCACAATGCGTCCAGAGATAAGCTCGAGAAGCAGGACTCCGAATGCATAAACATCGTTTCTTTCTGCAATTCTGTCTGTTCCGCTGGATTCTGAAGCAGCGTACCTGTACACACATACATTTTGGGGTCATAAGAAAGCCAAACCCGCACACAGAAGCGTCCTTCCGGCTCTCACTCTTACCCCGCTCTTCGTAGAACGAACGTTTGCAGCTCACTCTCGTCTTCGATTTCTGCCCATCTCGCCTGGCCAAATCCTGCAATCTGCATTCATAAAGATGGATCCCTCCTCAGGAGCTATCCAGCTACATATCATCGTACACGCATATGCGAAGATTGAAGAAATCTCTCAGAATACTCTGAGGAGTTAATGCTCAAACAGCAACAGGCTTTATGCCCGAATCTCTCACCACGGGTGTGTAGTCATGCGTCAGTAAAATGTTCTTTGCTCGGATGTCTTGGTGAACCAAACATCCCAAACGACATTCGTGCAAAAACTGCAATCCTCTAGCAACTTGTACAGCGATTACGCGCCGGGCAGACCAGGGTACAACGTTAGGATTTCGCTCTGTTGACATGCGTATCGGCGGGCTCAGTAAACGCTTAGTGAAAATTTCTGAATGCGCGAGCTCTGCATCCCTTAAACTTCCGGTTGAAATGAAGGAGCAAACAGGATCGAAAGGCAAGCTCGTAATTAATTCTTTACCTGATAGATGCCAATCGAGAGTCCCGTTGCATATGAAGTCATACACAAGCATGGTTTTTGCACCTTCTTCGCAGAAACCCACTAAGCACAATACGTTCGGATGCTGTATACTACTCAGAATCTGAACTTCAGTGTAGAATTTCGCAGTTCTTTGTCCTACAGACTTGACGGCAATCTCCCTCCCATCCTTTAGAATTCCCCTATACACAAACGCCGATTCTCCGTCCGACAGAAACTTGCTTCTGGAGAAATTGTCTGTTGCTTCTTTCAGCTCTGCATAAGTGAAACTTCGTGCCGGCCATCCCACCTGCAAGTGCTTACGGCAAACAGAGCAAGGGTTGGGCGGCTGATAATGCAAAGGCAACTGGTGAGGATATATAGCACTCTTGGAGACAGGCTTTGTTGAAGCCTTCTGGCCTGCATTTTTCACCTCCTTTGTTGGAGCGACCTGTGCTTGCTTTGATTGTTGCTCATACTCCTTGACGGCCCGGGAGGGCTTAGGAGTACTAGCTGATGCGGATGCATCCGGTGAGGATTGAGAGGATTTCTCGGTGGAAATCTCCGCACAGGCGCTTGTGAAGGCGACCGCGTCAATACAGGCCACCGCTGCGAAGCTGTAGTAACGCGAGAGCGGTGATCTGTGGAGGGATTTCTTCGGTTCCATGGGCAAGGCGAAATGTCGAAGTTCGATGAATTGCTCTCAAACCATGAGGAAGCTCTGAAGAGCTGCGATGAGTCTCGCTCTCTGCAGGAACTCCATTGATAAGTTCACTGTATGCCTGCTCACTGTATCTGCATCTGATCTTTCTATATTGTCTTTCTTCTTTGTCTCGCCCGCAAACACATTTCTCTTGTGACGAAGGGAACTCTCTTTCTGCAGCAACTGAATAGATTGAACTCTCTCTTCTGTCCGCGCACTTCGTAGCTCTACCTCTCCTACTGAGAAACAAAACGCAAATTATACAACTTGATTATCACTTCCCGGACAAGCAGAGAAGCACATTCCCGGTCGAGAATACAGACACCGGGCCGCGCGCAAGCACATTCCCACACGGAGACGCGGAATCGACAACAATCTCTCTCGTTCACTGTGCTTATGGCTCTCGTGCAGCTCCTGTCTGGGTTTGTGCACCGTCTGTCATGATAGCTCAGATCAACAGATTGACAGATTGTCATTTTTGCTAGTACTCTCTCGGATCTCTATTCGTCTCGCCGCCTCGCTCCCCTACCTTCGCGGCACTCGCGCCTCTCTGAACATTCCCGCTCACTCTCTCCCTCTCGAGTCTCGAGACCTCTCTCTCTCTCCATCCTGGGCCGAGCGACAAATCCAGTTAGTAGCGAGAGCAAGATAGGTGGCGCGTTTGCATGGGAAAGAACGTAGAATTACGTAAAGAATGAGGAAACGAGGCTGAGTGGCCTCTTGCGGCGGACCGTCGCAGGCTCCCAACACGATAAAGAGTAAATTAACTTTGAATCCGAATTTTAAAGAAGCATAATCCCCCAGTCCTCTAAATCGAACCAGGCCAGAAATGCTCAGCTGGAGCGCAGTCCAGCTGCCGAGTGGTTGCAACCACTTGTTGGCACCTCCATTGGGTTCGCACTCATACATCGGGCACCGGCAAATGCACTTGCAGGACGCCTCACCTTGGGCACATGCCGTTTTTTTGGGGTGGTTTAGGCAGGGAAGGCAATCGGAAGCTTACTGGAAGACAATCGGATGCCGGACTCATGCAATCGGACTACACAGGCAAGCAAGGTCGGACAAGAGGGGGATCAATCCTAACATGTATTCGTAACTCTGATAGGGTCCGATGAGCTTCAGGCTGACATGTGCCCCTGAATTCGATTACATCCGGTAGGAATCTTCTTGACGGAATGCTATCGGAAAAGAGACATCTCGGCCTCTGCACCTCCCAGATGGTAATAGTTGCTCCTCCTAATTGGTTTTATCGGTACAAAATAGATCTATGCATAAGTGCCATGTTTGGCACCTCCAAAATGGAGGATGCCTTTTTGGCCTCCAATTCTTTTGCGTGCAAAGATTTCTTGCATATACATACCATCGTTGGTTTGCATTTGTAGCTAATTGTAATACTCACCTCTCAATGCATCATAAGAAGGTATAAAGGAATATCATTAGTTGCATGATAAGAGCTTGCTCTTGTCTTGTCATTAAAAGACAAGGTTGTCCCATCTTCTCTTTAAAAGACAAGGATGTCATGTCCTCTTTAGAACGTTATGACAAACCCATAAATAATCAACCCATGCAAAGGAGCATCATAATTCATCCACGTGTAAATCACTATGTAGTGAGTCCCTTAAGAGTCCAAGAGTTTACTTCTAAAGTTGCAAATTGGATGTAATCTTTGAATCAACAAGTCACAATCCATGGAAACTATTCATGACCATGATCTCTACTTGAGCACCCCCATGGCTCAATAGGTAAGCCACATGTTCGTGCCCTTCAAATATTGGCATGTGGCTCAAAAGTAAGCCATATGTTTGTGCCCTTCAAAGACAGACGGTGTGCCATAGCATCCTATGCATTGACATTGTGAGGCAATGGATCAAACATGTGATCATTAGCATGATGGGCACATGTAAGTCTAGCATAGCCCATTACAATGTTATGATAACCACTATCAAGAAAGTTTCATTTAAGCCAATTTAGGGAGACAATCAAAAGTCTCAAGTCCTCAATGTCTAAAATAAATTGGAGAGCATGCTAGTGAATACCACTGATGATTTTTTCAATCACGATCTTAGAGGCAATTCACTCTTCAGCATTGACAATAATTACAAGCAAGCAATTTTTAGAAGGTCTATTTGACAAATTTAGAATGTTGGGAATTTGTGAAAGGGGGGGATTCACAATTGCGTTGACAAGTCCTTTGATATGAGCTCCTTAATTGTGGGGAACCCACAGAAGTACAAGATTCTCCTTACAAAGCTAGCAAGAGCATCAACATGACTACAAAGCTCATAATGTATGAGAAAAAATCCTCAATGCAAGAGGTATGGCACATCAACAATCTAGCAAATGGGTACGCTTTAAACCCCATACTAAATAAAAAGTTCATGTAGGGAGAGACAACTTATCACACACATTTTTCATATTTAAAGTTTGCTTATCATTTGCAACCACTACTAGGACTTCCTTCATGTGTCACTAGCAACAAGTCAATATATCACTGATATATCTAGCAAAATGTGAAGCTTGGACAAACATGAAGCAATAGTACAAAGAGCCTTGTGTGCATGTGTCCATGTGCATGTACACACATGTGCATGCCTTGCATGCAAATGCGCTAGTATGTGCACATGTGTGCATACTCATGTGCACACATACATGCATGCATGTGTGTGTGTGTGTGTGTGTGTGGAGAGAGAGAGAGAGAGAGACAGAGAGAGAGAGAATATGCTCTTATACCCTCTTAAGAGTGGGACTATGAACATGGGAGAGCATTGGTTTTTGTAAACTTAGCAATCCCATCTAGAGTACTCCAAGAGGAAAATCATGGGCTCTCTCTTTTAAAGTGTCCTTTTGGAGGCAAGGGAGTGAATCATATTTCTATTATCTTTTATGGTCTCCTCTAGGTTTTGGAAGCATCAATGATGACTTTTAGATTTGAATTATGATAACCTCTCTCTTTGTACATTTTCATTTTGGAAGTAAGTGGACAAGGAACTCAATTTGGTGGTGAGCTCTAGCACACTCACGCATGCTCTCAGTGTGTTACCTCTTATCACCAAGTTCAATTATCCTTCCCCAGTGCCGAAGGTTGTGCTCAATTATGAGAGTCTCATCACCAAGGTGAGTTCTTTGCTAGTACCTGACAAAACAACGATGACCCGTTTCCTTGACTCCCCATCTTGCAAATCCCTTGGTCATGGCTATGGACGGTGGAGTGTTGCAAGATGCAAAGCCAAGGCAAACAATGGATCCCATGACTTGGGTAGCATTATGAAGGGGCCTCGAGGTTGTAGTAGAAGATTAATCATAGGGGTAGAAGGGGGCTTAGAGAGAGTCTGCCAATGGAAACCACAAGTCCTTTCTTTACCCTCCATTACATTTTCAGGCCTACCATTGTAAACTGTGCGGATAGCAAGGCAATTTTCTCTTGTTCCATCTGCCATGAATCCCCAAAATTCAGGTGGTTCAAAACCATTCCTCTCCTTCTGACTATTCAAAAGCTTCTAGAATTGCACTTGTGCATGGGTATTTTCAACACTTGAATTCACATATAGATGTAATTGTTGACCATCCTTGTACCCAATGGACGTGGTCAAAATGGACCCATCATGAGCCATTGCATTCGATTCACCAGATCAACCCCTGATCCTAGGCCCATGGTTGACATTTTGAAAATATGTGGTTGTTGTTCATCTTGCAACTGTCCAAGAAATAGGATACTTTGCACATACAGATATTTGCATCTCCTTTTCAAACCCAATATTGAATCCATTCCACCATCCGCTCCTCTCCCCTTCCTCCTCGTTGCCACCGCCGACGAGGGGGGGGAGGGAGGGGCGGCGGCGAGGGGGGGGAGAGGAGGCGAGGAAGGGGGAGGGGCACGGGGAAGGGGGAGGGCGAGGGGCAGGAAAGGGGGTGGGGCCGAGGGAGGGGGAGGTGAAGGGGAAGGGGCGGGGGAGGGGCAGGGGAGGTCGAGGGGCATTGGGGAGGGGTGTGAAGATAGTGGGAGAGAGGGAAGGAGTCTCACTTGCAGCTTTCTCACATGCACAATGGGGGAATACACACAAAGGTGGAGGCTGAAAACAGTTTTCCTCTTCTTAGTTGTGAAAGCCAAAAGAACTCTAGTACAAAGAAATAGAAGAACCCTATATGTGGGTCTCAAACCAAACTCAACTAACTAAGGTGGCATACTAACTGAGCCACAAACTAGAGTAGATAAGGATAGCTATCATCCAGCTATTATTCGTGGGCGGTGTACCAACCGCGTCTACAGCTAACAAGTCAGTGACATATATGCACAATGGTCACCCTGGCATATCGCGAGTGGAGCTCGATATCTCAACACTCCCCCTTGAGCTCAATCCCAATTCTTACACACCAAGTAGGTCTCTGAATTTGTGTAGCTTCTCTGTGCCCAATGCTTTCGTGAATATGTCAGCTACCTGATCCTCTGTGCTGACATAAACTAGATCAATAAGACCTAGTAAAACCTTCTCCCGCACATAGTGATAATGCATCTCAATGTGCTTTGTTCTAGCATGATAGACTGGGTTATTTGCCAAGTGTATACTACTCATGTTGTCATAATAAATGACAACTGGCCCATGTGTAGACTGATGCATATCATAGAGTAGCTTATGCAACCAAGCTACCTCACATGTAGCCATTGCTGCACCCCTGTACTCAGCCTTTGTGCTCGACAAGGCAATTGTAGGCTGTTTCTTGCTGCTCCAAGTGATTGCAGCACTCCCAAAAGAGAATACATATCCACTGGTAGATCGTCTATCAGAAATACTACCAGCCCAATCAGCATCAATGCATCCATGCAACTGTATCTGAACCCCAGCCTCATAAAATAGTCCATACTGCAATGTGGACTTCACATACCTGAGTATGCATCTAGCCGCATCCAAATGCGGTTTCCTTCGAGCCTACATAAACTGACTTACCAATCCAACAGCATAGCTTAGATCTGGCCTGGTAATAGTCATATAAATCAAACTACCTACTATGCGTTTGTACATAGTAGGGTCTTCCAGAAGCTCACCTGCATCTGTGCTCAGCTTCACATTCTGCTCCAAAGGAACTGAAATAGGCTTTCAGCCTGTCATCTCATATTTGGACAGCATGTCCAATCCATACTGCCTCTGCAAGAGCTGTATCCCACTTGGTGATCTAATCACCTCAATGCCCAAGAAATAACGCAGCTCTCCCAAATCCTTCATCTCAAACTTCTGCTTCAATAGCATTTTCACATGAAGGATATCTTCATCACTATCACTTGTGATGATCAAATCATCAACATAAATGACAAGCAGCATAATCCCTTTCTCGGTTTTTCTCACATAGAGTGAGAAATCTGCCTTGGAAATCTGAAAGCCAATAGTGACAAGATACCGTCCTATCTTGTCAAACCATGCTCTAGGTGCTTGCTTTAAGCCATACAAGGCTTTCTTCAACTTGCAAACAAACTCAGGATGAATAGCATGAACATAACTTGCTGGCTGCTCCATAAAGACCTCTTCTTGCAAATCACCATGCAACAAGGCATTCTTTACATCCATCTGGTGTAAAGACCATCCCTTTGATGCAGCCATAGCAATGACTGCTCTTACAGTTGCCATCCTTGCAACCGGACTAAATGTTTCTTCATAATCAATGCTGTATGTCTGTGCATACCCCTTGATAACTAATCTTGCCTTGTATCTGTTCACAAAACCATCTACATTGTGCTTGATCTTATAAACCCACTTACAGCCAATTGCATTCTTGTCTTTAGGCAAAGGCACCAATTCCCATGTAGCATTTGCTTCCAAGGCATCCATTTCTTCATCCATGGCTTTCTCCCATTTTTCATTTCCCATGGCTTACTCAAAAGAAGTGGGTTCTGGTTCCTGTATCACTTTGACCATATAGGCATAGTGAATGGCTGTAAATCCATCATATTTCAGCCTATCCACAGGATACCTAGCTTTGGTAGACCTGTGCAAAATAGGCTTACTTCCAGGTGCTCTCAAAACATCCCTGGTCTTCCTTACTCCAAGTGTAACAATAGAAGGAATGCCTAACTCATCATCGATGCTCTGTTCTGAGCCACTGGATTCACCATCCACATAAGAGTGACCTGCATTCACATCAAACATGGGCTGGTCTACCTTCTCTTTTCCTTTTCATGATACCTGTGTACCACTATCTGCATTGCTTTGAGAAGATTCTCCTGATCTCAATTTGCCTGTCCATGGTGAAGTATGTGTACCACTGCTGGAGGAGATTGTAGGTCCACTGATATTTTGTGACTGCTGCATTAAATTCTGTGCAGCATTACCATTTTGTGCATCTACATCAATCATCACATTTACTGGTTTATACCAGCTGCTCATTTCATCAAAAACAACATCTCTGCTCATTGTAAACTTACGAGTAGAAGGGTTATAGCATCTATACCCTTTCTATTACAGAGAATAACCAATAAAGATGCACTTCTCAGCTTTTGGATCCAACTTGGACCTCAACTCATCTGGCACATGAACATAGGCAATGCAACCAAAAATTTGCAAATGAGAAATGTCTGGTTTCCTGTGGGGGTTAAAGGTCATTGTGCCTTCACCCCAGTTATGTATAATACTCAAACACATATATAAATGAATGAAAAAGAAGATTAGGGTGGTTCTGCACCCACCAAACTTGTGTGGCTCTCTGTCTCTCTCTCTCCTTCTTCCGTTCTTGCTTCCGTTGAGAGCACTCTCAACTGGTATCAGAGCCCGGGTGATCTAGCTGAGCGTGTGTGAATGCTTGAAGCTCAGCAGCTCTGTGGGAGGAAGGAGAAGCTCTGTGGGAAGCTTTGTGAGTGACTTTACTTGCATCCGAGTGTGCAGAGACCTTGGAGGAACATTTGGAAAAGTCACTTTGGCTTTGCAAAGTGGTTTTGAGAGCCTGTTAAGTGGTTTCAAAGAAAATGTCGTTTTTTGAGCTTTTCCCTGCTCCGTTCGATGACAGAGACTCCGTATTGACTTGTAGAGGCAACTATTACTTGCTTTTGGTGTCCACATTACTTTAGGAGCTTGGAAACACCTTCATTCTTGAACCTGGGATCATTTCATTGGATTTCTGACTCACTGTGTCAGTTCCTGCGTTTTTTGCCCGGGTGTTGGAACTCAAGTTTGGAGCAACCATTTGTAGATCTGTCAGTTCCGGTGGACTTAGGAGTCCTAAAACTTCTATGTTGCTCATCATTCGCACTCCGGTGGAGTTTACAAATATCTCTGTTTCAAAAAACGTTTTTCAGTCCGTGTGTTGGACCCAGTGATTGAGACCACGGTTTCCAAAACCGTCTGTCCCATTGCGTTCCGGACGCCCAAAAACCCCTACCTATCAGTTCTTGCACGATTCGGTGGAGGATTTTCAGAGTTATAGATCTCTGTGTATTCGATTTCGTCTCTCTGTTATGCATTTTTCATTCTAAGGTTTTGAAACCTTAGCTTTATGCCACATGGCAGTGGATAAGTGTTGACTCCCATTTCTCACTCATCGGTTGGGATTTTGGAGTTCTCGCAGAAGAGAGATATTTGCAGATTTTCTTGCTGAGTCAGATTATGCAATGGCGCCCATGTTTTGAGGCATCTCAGGTTCTATTTTCAGTAGCGGTCATTACCGTGGGACTATGATTTCTTGAGCATACCTTATGCAGATCACTCTGGTTGTAGTTTGAGCAGTGTGTGCTCATTCGTGATATGCATTGGGTTGCAGTGGATGATTTATAGGCCATTTGGATGCATTACGGTCCTTATTGGATGCGTTGATAGGCCCAAATTACCTTGTGGGATGCTATTTTTATGGACGCTTTGCACATGGATGCTATTTTAAGCTGAGGGACAGCTTTGACACATTGTAGGTGATGCACTGATAGTGCTATGCTCTCTTGGATGAGATATTATTGATGCATATGCCAGTGGACAGTGTTTATACTTGAGTCATTTGGCACTTATTGGCATTTTCTTTTGGGCCAGATTTGCTCATATGGATGCATAGTATATGCACATGAGTCAGATGCATCTTTTGATGCTTTGAGCTTTGAATTTTGGTGATATTTCACTCTATTGTGGCATACACATTTGGGTGCACCTAGTATTTGGTGTGATTCTCTCTTGCAGGCACTAGCATTTGGGATTTTGTTTCATTTGCATCATGGCATCCTCTTCCACATCTGAAAAGGAGCTTTTCAGCATTTAAAAGTTTGATGGGACAAACTTTTCTTTGTGGAAAGAACAAATAAGGGATGTGCTTATTCAAAAGAAGCAGATTAAACCCTAAGCAGGGATTGAAGCTAAGCCTGCAAATATGTCTGAGGATGATTGGAATGAGTTGGATGCATTAGCAAAGTCTACTATTAGACTTCATCTTGCAGAGTCAGTTTATTTCACAGTAGTAAATGAGCAGACTACGGAAGATTTGTGGAAGAAACTGTGTGCCACTTATGAGAAGGAAACTGCCTCTAATAAAGTTTACCTCATGAAGAGGTTGTTTGAGCTGCAGATGAAGGAAGGGGTCTCCATTGCTTCTCACTTGAATGAATTCAATATTATTTTCAGCCAGCTTCAGGCTCAGAAAATGAATTTTGATGCGGAGACTAAGGCAATATTTCTCTTATGTTCATTGCCATCCTCATGGGATATGTTCCGTACAGCTGTCAGTAACTCTGCACCTAGTGGAGTACTGAAATTTGATGATGTTGTGGGTAGCTTGTTGGCCGAGGAGATTAGACGGAAGTCTATGGATGGCAACAAGCAGGATGCAGCCTTAAATGTGCAAAGGGGTAGATCACAGTTCAGGGGGAAGTCCCAAGAAAGAGGAAAGTCTCATAGCAAATCCAGGGCATGGAACATTGAGTGTTACCATTGTGGCAAGAAGGGCCATATGAAAAAGGATTGCTACAAGCTAAAAAGAGAGCAAAAGAATAAGAAAAAGAATGCAAATTGGGGCGCAAATCAAAAGGAAGAAAGTCCAAGGGAAGACAAAGCAAAAGTGAAGATCGAGGAGATCAATGTAGTCACACATGATAGTGACAATGACGTTCTCTTCATGTCTAGTTTATCTGCAGAGTTGCTTACCACTTCAGATGATGCATATTTCCCGGATTGGATTTTGGATTCTGGTGCTTCATTCCATGTTACTCCCCATAGGGAATGGTTCTCCACTTATGATAGTGGAAAGACAGGTTGTGTGCATCTTGGAAATGACTATGCATGTGTCATAGTGGGAGTAGGTGACAAAGTTTTCTTTTGCAAATGGGTCTGCATTTGTTTTGAAACATGTGAGACATGTGCCTAAGCTGACCAAGAGTCTTATTTCAGTGGGTCAGCTAGATGATGCTGGTTTTCACACCACTTTTGGCTTTCAAAGTTGGAAAATTCAGAAGGGCTCTATGCTTTTGGCTAGGGGTGCCAAGTGTGGGACTTTGTATCCCTTACATGTATCAGGGGTATTTGATCATGTTGTTGCAATAACCGAGCAGCCATTGCAGGTTGGGGCACACTCTTGCACTTCTGGCTGTGCTACCTGCAGAGATTTGCTCCCAAACTCAAAATAGAAAAGCAACACTGGTCCTCTTACCAGGACACTACGAACTTGGTTTTCTTTCTTGAGCTCCTTACCACAAACAGGGCTCTAATACCATGTGAAGATAGTGGGAGAGAGGGAAGGAGTCTCACTTGCGGCTTTCTCACATGCACAATGGGGGAATACACACAAAGGTGGAGGCTGAAAACAGTTTTCCTCTTCTTAGTTGTAAAAGCCAAAAGAACTCTAGTACAAAGAAATAGAAGAACCCTATATGTGGGTCTCAAACCAAACTCAACTAACTAAGGTAGCATACTAACTGAGCCACCTACTAGAGTAGATAAGAATAGCTGTCATCCAGCTATTATTCGTGGGTGGTGTGCCAACCGCGTCTGCAGCTAACAAGTCGGTGACATAAATGCACAACCGTCACCCTGGCATATCGCGAGTGGAGCTCAATATCTCAACAAGGGGCACGGGAGGGCGAGGGGCACAGAGGAGGGGCAGGGGAAGGGGGGGGGCGAGGGAGGGGGTGGGGAAGGGTGAGGGAGGGAGTGGGGAGGGGCGGGGGCGGGGGAGGGGTGGGGGAGGGGGGGTTAACCCCCCACCTATTGTGCATGCAAGAAGGGGGAGGGGGGGAGGGGGAGGGGAAGGGAGGGGGCAGGGGAGGGGCACGGGGGCCAGGCTGGGACACAATAGGGGGGAAGGGGGGCAGGGGAGGGGCGCGGGGAAGGGGTGGGGGGGAGGGGAGGCGGGGAGGGGGGTTAACCCCCCTAAGGGGAGGGGGCGGGGGTGGAGGAGAGGGGGGGTTAGCTCCCCCCCACACACCTGTTGCGCATGCAACAGGTGGGAGGGGGGGCAGGGGAGGGGGAGGGAAAGGGGAGGGGGAGGAGGGGTGCGGGGAAGGGGCAGGGGTGGGGGAGGGGGAGGGGGAGGGGGAGGGGAGGCAAGGAAGGGGGAGGGCACGGGGAGGGGGAGCGAAGGCAGAGAAGGGGGAGGGCACAGGGAGGGAGAGGGCACCGGTGGTTGGGGGGATCTCCCCCCCTCCCCGCGCACTCCCCCTTCACCGCCCACCCACCTGTGCGCAACAAGTGGGGGGAAAGGGAGGATGGGGGGGGCGAGGCGGGAGGGCAGGGGGAGGGGGGCAAGGGGGGCGAGGCGGGGGGGGGCAAGGCAGGAGGCCCTCCCTTCCTCGCCTCCCCTCTCTCTTGCCCCCTCCCCGCCCTCCCTTCCTTGCCTCCCCTCTCTCTCGCCCCCTCCCCACCCTCGTTTTCTCGCCTCCCCTCTCTCTCGCCCCCTTCGTGCCCTACCTTCCTTGCCTACCCTCCCCCTTCCGAGCCGTTAACCCCTCTCCCTCCTCTCCTCCTACCCTCCCATCACCCCCTCCCCCTTCCTCGCCTCCCCTCCTGTCGGCCTTCTCCCTTTCTCCCTCTGCTCCCTTCCCCTCTCCTTCCGCTTCCCCCTCTTCTCCCTCTTTTTTAAGGCAGGGAGTGGTGAGCAGGACGAGAGGGGAGGGAGGAGGGAGAGGAGAGGGCAGTCAAGAGGGAGGAGGTAGGCAGGGAGGTAGGAGGGAGGAGGGAGAGAAGGCAGGCAAGGAGGCGAGAGGTGGGAGGGCACAAACGGGAGGGGAAGGCACGAGGGAGGAGAAGGGTCGATGGGAGTTTGCAGACGGGAGGCAAAGAAAGAGGAAGGGAGAGGCGAGATGGGGAGGTAGGAAGAGAGGAGGGGATTAACCCCCAATTTATTGCTCACGCAACAAGTTGGGTTTCATCCCTCCCCTACCTTAAGCCCCCAAAGGACTTTAAATTTTTATTTTATTTTTAAAGACAAAAATTTAATTTAATTTAATTTAAAAAAGGAAAAAAAAGACGAAAAAAATTAATGAGCTTAATTTATTTTTAAAAAATAAAAAAAGTTAAAATAAATAAAACTTTAAAAATTTTTAAAAATTTAAATTGAATTTTAAATATAAAAATAAATTAACTAAGTAAAATAAATTAATTTAAAAAAAGACAAAAAAATAAATTAATTTAATTTATTTTCAAAATTAAAAGTAAATAAATCCTAAAATAATATTTAATTAGAAATTTATTTAATATTTTGAGTTTGAAAATCATTATAATTCTCATTTTTTATTTTTGATTGTTTTTCAGAAAACTATTCCTTCCAATTTTTGTTCCAAGGTGTCTTTCAAATACCTTGAACATGCTTGGTATTTTATGGAGCGTCTAAGAGCTAAAATGCCAACGCTTGTTGAGACAGAATATATGGACATCAAGAAAAAGGCCTTGCAGTCCACTACCCAACATAGAGCAATTGGTGGTTTAGATGATGGTTCTCCATTTAGCTTCTCCTATGATATCCTGCTATCAGAGAATGATACAAAATTTGCACATATCAATGGCATTGATACAGAGCATTTCATAACAATGAGCGGTCATGCTTGGGAGAAGCCATGCATATTTTTCATAAATGAATTGCAAGACCTTGCAGTGTCACAGATAGTTGAACTTGTGCGGTTTATCATAGAAGGTCCTATGGTAGATAAGAAAAGATCAATGTTGGTCCTATTCATGACAGAATCACAAAGGGATGCCTTGTATGCGAGTTTAACATCTGCATTTAGGTATTTACTTTCAAAAGTATATCATGGTATAGTTCTACATAATCATATGACTGTCTTGGAAGGCACTGCCATTCAAGTCTTGCAGCCTTTCTTGATGTGCTTCTTATCTAGGGGTGGTGGAAATCTAATCCAAATTCCTTTAAGGACTCTCGAGCTTCATTACTTTGAGGACCATAAGGTTAAACTTGATGCAGCAATGGTGGATTACAGAAAGCCGATGGATCCTGATGTGATACTAGAGATAACAAAGAATTTACTAAATGATGGGTGGGAAGTAGCATTGTATCGAATGGGTTTTGCTGCTGACAAATTGCTATGCCAAGGTAGAAATGTAAATGTCATTGATATCCCCCATCAAATTAAGTTCTTTGACACATATTACAGTTGCACTACCTTCTTTGAAGAGGAAAATGTCAAAGAATAGGGTAGTGAGAAAAATGTCGAAGACGAGGGTAGTGAGTCTGAGGGTGATGATTCTAGCTCAGGTGATGATGAGGATGAAAGCTCTGCATCCGATGACTTATGGTAAGAAGAAATATGCACAAAGAATAAGGGTGATCAATTGTCAACTAGAGTCAAGGAGGTTCCACTCATCATACGAGAAGGCTCGTGGCAGCAAGAAGTAGTAGTACAGTACGTCACAGGAAAAGGTAAGGCTAAAGAGGTGGAAGCACTTCCCTTGAAATTAAAAGTGAGGAAGGCACCCTTGATCTTGGGTGAAGGACATGCAAGTGGATCAAGCAAGGAAGCCTTATTCAAAGAAGGTATGGACGAGGCAAAGCATGACCAGGACGAGTTACCAGGAGGCATAGATGGTTCTTCAACCATGACCTTACAGACTCCAGAGTAGCCTACTAGTTAGGAACCTAGTAGCCAGGTCCCTACTCACAGTACTACACACGGATCCTATTGCGACGTTTACGTATCGACATTTAGCGCCCGCTTAGCGTTAATCGTCGGTATGGAAAGTGGGTTTTCTAAATCGTCGCTATATAGTGACTGTTGCTAAAAGTCGCTATATAGCGACACTGATATACAAAATATTATAGCGACGTTTTTACACAGAGGTTGTTTTTTTTAATAGGCCTTAAAAGTTAGTTTTTTCCAATGACAAATTTTTTAAATTTTCATACATGTTTGAGATCATAGAGAATAAAAAAATGAGAGCATGTACATCAAGCCTTTGAAGCTCATATATTCATGTCCAAGTTTGAGATGAGAAAAATCAAATAAGAGCATTTACATCAACTGTTTCATCTTGAGCCAAGTCTAAGGCACCAAACAAGTCTATCTCCAACTCTATACCGAGTTGATCTCCTATATCATCATCGTACTCTAGCATCGTACGTTCACCTAAAAGTATTTGATCATCTTCTTCAATAAAGCTTAAGTGTGGTGATTCTTGATGATTGTTGTCTTTTTCCTCAATATCGTGATCTCCATCCTCCTCTCGTGCGATGTCATTATGCGCATCTTCCTCTTGGCTCATATGGTGATCTACATCTTCTTCGCTAGATTCATCAATTGGATCCGGCATTGGTAGTGGCATCTCCATATCCACATCTTGATCTTCAAAAATTTGCTTACTTCGTGGTGCAACTTGGATCACGTACCACCATCTTGGATCAGAACGATCTGGATGAAAAACCACCTATATTGAAGATGGGTGCCAAATGTTGTCAATTATATATATGAAATTATGCTCAAGTACATGTATCAATGGACTTTAAAAATTGAAAGCTTCGACTAATTAAATCATTAGTATGCACCTGCTCACAGTGCTCAGGAAGAACAAAAGTATCACTTTCATCGGTCCAATTGGTGGAGTCTATTGCAAAGAGACCAGTACTATCTTTTCTCACTGTTGCATGGGGACCGTTGTAAGTAGTTCTAAACCATTTTACATCAAGAATGAAAATAGTAAATCGTCTGAAATCAATTTCATAGATGTCGCGTATGGTTCCACAATAATCCAACTGTGAGGAGAGAAGATTGGTATCTGAAGCACTTGCTCGGCTATCTTGTGTGAAGTTAGCCATGACTCCACAATCATACGTGACTCTCTTTGAATCGATGCATTCCACGTGAAAATGTCATCCATATGACCATAATGCACTGTACTTTTTGTACTGTAAAAGAGCATCATTAAAACAATGAAGATGCATCTATTTTATAGCATATATTGCCACAAATAATTACTTAATTACATCAAGAGGTAAGAAACTTACATGCACTATACATCCAGATGATAACTCTCGCTCGCGCTCGTTTATTGTCTCTCCATCACATTCGGCTTTACGTAGAGCCAGTTGTAGCCAATCAAGTGACATGTGAGTAGGGAGAAGAGCCAGATCCCGTGGATATGGTTGTGATCGCCTGTACCTCGTCCTTGCATTTATTCTTTCTACTTTGGCCACTTCATATCTCTCAATCCACTTCTGCATCTCAGGGCTTTTGAGGATACAAAACTTATTGAATTTCTCCATTTGCTCTTCGCTCATCTTTCTTTCAATCCCTTTTCCTTGGGGAACCTCGCCAATGATGCGATCATCATCCTTGTTGTGCCAAGCTTGTGGCATATTAGGATCCGTGGATGCAAGAAACTCTGTGATATATACTAATGACTCTTGCACAAGCCATCCCTCTACCATGATTGCTTCCGGTGTTGCTCTTTGTCTTACAAACCCCTTTAAAGTTTTCCTAAACTGCTCGAGATAAAACATCCATCGACTATGAACGGTACCTGCTATAGCCACCTCATCAACTATGTGCACAAGCAAGTGGACTTGAGTTGTCATAATGCTCAAGGGAAAGTGCTTCTCAAGCAAGCATACGGCTTCGATGGATTCCACCCTAGCCTTCTCGATGCTCGATATAGAGATCTCTTTTTGAGATATCCACCTATTTCACATGTCCATGCATATGTAAGATATTTGAGATATCCACCTATTTCACATGTCCATGAAGAAAATACATAATGCGATTTGATAGTAAGCATACCTCACAATACCACAGATCTTGAATATAGCATTTCTAACATCTTCTTGTAAGCACCCTTTTATTGTAATTGGGAGGATGAACTATCAAAGCAACAATGAAGTCATGTCAACAATATAACATAATAATAATTACGCTAACGCATCACGATTATCGGTACACTAATTCTACTTAGAATACCTGTAAGACCTTGTGCCAATCATGCGACTTGAGGCCACTAAGCTTATTGTCCTTTGAAAATTCTCCTTTCAAGCAATGCATGTACCCTGTCGATGTTTGAAAAGAGGCAATGTCTGCCTTGACCACTGCCTCCTCCCTCGTAGAGAGGATCCACGTTGCTTTCGCGAGGACAACTTTTCCTGAAGCATGCACATGGGGCCACAAAGGAGACATCCTATTCATAGCACGCAAGTTTCTCGCACTCCTCTCGAGTCCGTGGAACCAACCAAGTGTGCCCAAATATTAGCCCCCACATTCTTGAAGATATGCATGGGATCCAAGAGATGATTGATTTGTAACTGACCCCAATAAGGAACCTCGTGAAAGATCGATAGCCTCTTCATACCAGGAGGAGGTTCCTCTCCATTTGCCCTCCAAGCTTGAATCTAGTCACTTGCCGTCAAATATGATGGTGGTGGATCAAGCTGACCTCCACGTGCGAGATGGTCGAGCGGAAGGTATCGAGCATGACCTTCATAAACATTTTTCCTCATATGTTTGGAGTAGCATGCAAGCAATTTCAGAGCCGGCAGGACAAGCATGGTACCCACTTGTAACAAGTCCTGCACGCATGCATGAATGTGTTAGTATAAGACATGCGAGCAAAACAGAGTAAAAAAAGCATAATCCCTCATTATACATGTAAAGACAAAACCACGTACCTGCGCACTCTCCATATCTTGGGTAGTCATGCATGGTCCACATCAAGATACCCCTGACCTGTGTGGCAATAGTATAATAAAATATGGTGTACATAGGGCCCAGGGTTGAGGTGGCAAGGCATGACCATGTGCCACCCTTCCATGTAAGAGGACCCATAAGGTGTGTTGTACATACTTGAGATATGGGGCTTGATTTTTGTGGAAAAATGAGGCAAAGGGTTGTCACACACAATTGAGAGTGCGTAACCGCCTAGCCCACATGGGAGACTTTTCCACACACACCATACATGTGGGAGGATGCATTTATTGGGAGAGATTGGTGCAACTTGAGAAGCTAGATGAAACCCGATGCCTTGCACTACACCAAACAGAGATCCAAAAGAATCGACAAAAGGCACCCACATACAGTCGATGTCATCATAGATAACTGCCGTGTCAAAAATGTGTGTGTTGGGGGAGCTGCATGTAATATCATGGTGCCTCGAATCATGAAGAAATTAAATTTGAAATGTACAAGGCGTTCCTCCACTCGAATCAAGGTAGCAGATGGTCGATGACTCGCCACCCTAGGAGTCATTGAGGATTTGCCCATCACTGTCAATGGGTTGACCACCACCGTCAATTTCTATGTAGTGGACATTGAAGATACAAGCAAGAGTTACCCAGCCATACTTGGGAGACCATGGTTGAGAAAGAGTGATGCAGTCAGCTATTGGAAGATAGGAAACATGTCTTTTGGTGCTTCTAAGGAGAAGATCCTGGTGCAACCAAGTGCCACGGAACCAGAAGAAGAAGAGGAGCAAGACAGTGATACTCTCTCATCCTCAGTGTCTAAATCAATGGAAGAATCAGATGGGGGGAGGAATTCTCAGAGGAGGAAGTTTACATGATGGGGGTGTCTCTGACCCCGCCACCTGTAGAAAAGGTAATAGCTAGTCCTCAACAGCTTGAATCTATGCTTTCCCCAAACCTCACTCCAATTGAGAAAGACAAGTTCCTCAAAGATTTCCTTGACCTCTTTGCAACTAGCTACCACCACCTTCACCATGTGACTGCCATACAGCACAAGATAGAGCTGAAGCCTGATGCAAAGTCTGTGGCTCAGAAGTATCAGAGATTAGGGCCCTTGTAGACCGATGCTTTGCGCTCGGAGTTGCAGAAGCTTGTAGAAGCTGGGTTTATTGTTTCGGTTCAGAATACTGAATGGGTTTCACCAGTGGTAGTCACTCCAAAGAAAAACAACAAGTGGCAGGTCTGCATCGACTATAAGAAACTCAATGCAGCCAAAATTCAATGCAGCCACCAAGAGGGACCATCATCCTCTTCCCTTTCAAGACCTCATTCTTGAGAAGGTAAGTGGTCATGAGATGTATAATTTCTGTGATGGTTACTCTGGGTTTTATCAAATCAGAATTGCTGAAGAAGATGTGCTTAAAACCACATTTGCCACACCCTGGGGGACATTTGCATTCAAAGTAATGCCATTTGGCCTCACCAATGCTCCTGCTATCTTAAATTGAGTTCTTTCACACATATTACAGTTGCACTACCTTCTTTGAAGAGGAAAATGTCAAAGAAGAGGGTAGTGAGAAAAATGTCGAAGACGAGGGTAGTGAGTCTGAGGGTGATGATTCTAGCTCAGGTGATGATGAGGATGAAAGCTTTGCATCCGATGACTTATGCCAAGAAGAAATTTGCACAAAGAATAAGGGTGATCAATTGTCAAGTAGAGTCAAGGAGGTTCCACTCATCATACGGGAATGCTCGTGGTAGCAAGAAATAGTAGTACAGCATGTCACAGGAAAAGGTAAGGCTAAAGAGGTGGAAGCACTTCCCTTGAAATTAAAAGTGAGGAAGGCACCCTTGATCTTGGGTGAAGGACATGCAAGTGGATCAAGCAAGGAAGCCTTACTCAAAGAAGGTATGGATGAGGCAAAGCACGATCAGGAGGAGTTACCAGGAGGCATAGATGGTTCTTCAACCATGACCTTACAGACTCCAGAGTAGCCTACTACTTAGGAACCTAGTAGCCAGGTCCCTACTCACCAAGAACTTGGACATGAGACTCTAGAGTAGCCTACTAGTCAGGTGCTTGGAGCTAAAGAGCAAACTATTGAGAACCTTGCTACTGAGACTCCAATCTTAGAGCAGCCCATTAGTCAGGACCCTGGCAGTCAAGGGCCTGGCATTGAGGACATTGGTACTGAGTAACATCATGGCTGACGGCTTTGTAATCACAAGTTTTGAATTTCTATGTAAAGCGAATATCTAATAAAAATTTTACTACTTTTTTTATTTCTTTACTCTCATTATTGTGTATAAAGATTGTTTATGAGGTCCATTTTATACTTAATGGTGTATTTTAAACTTTATGTCAAATGTATTTTTATAGTTAAGGGTGTTTTTTAATACCAAGTGAGGTGTATATGTACACCACTTACACATAAAAGGATTTATCTACACTACCTTTTTAAGGGGTTTATGTACACCACCTTTCTAAAAGAAATGGTCATAAAGGTGTGAAGATAGTGGGAGAGAAGGAAGGAGTCTCACTTGCACCTTTCTCACATACACAATGGGGGAATACACACAAAGGTGGAGGCTAAAAATAGTTTTCCTCTTCTTAGTTGTGAAAGCCAAAAGAACTCTAGTACAAAGAAATAGAAGAATCCTATATGTGGGTCTCAAACCAAACTCAGCTAACTAAGGTGGCATACTAACTGAGCCATGAACTAGAGTACATAAGGATAGTTGTCATCCAGCTATTATTCATGGGTGGTGTACCAATTGCATCTACAGTTAACAAGTCGGTGACATAAATGCACAACGGTCACCCTAGCATATCATGAGTGGAGCTCGATATCTCAACACTCCCCCATCCCAATTCCTACACACCAAGCAGGTCTCTGAACTTGTGCAGCTTCTTTGTGCCCAATGCCTTCATGAATATGTCAGCTACCTGATCCTCTGTGTTGACATAAACTAGATCAATAAGACCTAGTAAAGCCTTCTCCCACACATAGTGATAATGTACCTCAATGTGCTTTGTTCTAGCATGATAGACTGGGTTATTTGCCAAGTGTATACTGCTCATGTTGTCACAATAAATGACAATTGGCCCATCTATATACTGATGCATATCATAAAGTAGCTTATGCAACCAAGCTACCTCACATGCAGCCATTGTTGCACCCCTGTACTCAGCCTCTGTGCTCTACAAAGGCAACTGTAGGCTGTTTCTTGCTACTCCAAGTGACTACAGCACTCCCAAAAGAGAACACATATCTACTGGTAGATCGTCTATCAGAAATACTACCAGCCCAATCAGCATCATTATATCCGTGCAACTATATCTGAACCCCATCCTCATTAAATAGTCCATACTGCAATGTGGACTTCACATACCTGAGTATGTGTCTAGCCGTATCCAAATGCAGTTTCCTTGGAGCCTGCATAAACTGGCTTACCAATCCAATAGCATAGCTCAAATCTAGCCTGGTAATAGCCATATAAATCAAACTTCCTACTATCCGTCTATACATAGTAGGGTCTTCCAGAAGCTCACCTACATCTATGCTCAGCTTCACATTCTGCTCCAAAGGAACTGAAATAGGCTTACAGCGTGTCATCCCATATTTGGACAGCATATCCAATCCATATTGCCTCTGCAAGAGATGTATCCCACTTGGTGATCTAATCACCTCAATGCCCAAGAAATAATGCAGCTCTCCCAAATCCTTCATCTTAAACTTCTGCTTCAATAGCATTTTCACATGAAGGATATCTTCATCGCTATCACCTGTGATGATCAAATCATCAACATAAATGACAAGCAACATAATACCTTTCTCTGTTTTTCTCACATAAAGTGAGAAATCTGCCTTGGAAATCTGAAAGCCAAAAGTGACAAGATATTGTCCTATCTTGTTATACCATGCTCTAGGAGTGCTCTAGGTGCTTGCTTCAAGCCATACAAGGCTTTCTTCAACTTGCAAACAAACTCAGGATGAACAGCATAAACATAACCTGGTGGCTGCTCCATAAAGACCTCTTCTTGCAAATCACCATGCAAGAAGGCATTCTTTACATTCATCTAATGTAAAGACCATCCCTTTGATGCAGCCATAGTAATGACTGCTCTTACAGTTGCCATCCTTGCAACCAGACTGAATGTTTCTTCATAATCAGTGCCATATGTCTGTGCATACCCCTTGACAACTAATCTTGCCTTGTATCTCTTCATAGAACCATCTGCATTGTGCTTCACCTTATAAACCCACTTACAACCAATTGCATTCTTGTCTTTAGGCAAAGGCACCAATTCCCATGTAGCATTTGCTTCCAAGGCATCCATTTCTTCATCCATGGCTTTCTCCCATTTTTCTTTTCCCATGGCTTGCTCAAAAGAAGTAGGTTCTGATTCCTGTATTACTTTGACCATATAGGAATAGTGAATGGTTGTAAATCCATCATATTTCAGCCTATCCATAGGATACCTAACTCTAGTAGACGTATGCAAATTAGGCTCACTTCCAGGTGCTCTCAACACATCCCTAGTCTTCCTTACTCCAGGTGTAATAATAGAAGGACTACCCAACTCATCATCAATGCTCTGTTCTGAGCCACTGGATTCACCATCCACATAAGAGTGACCTGCATTCACATCAAACATGGGCTGATCTACCTTCTCTTTTCCTTTTCGTGATACTTGTATACCACCATCTGCATTGCTTTGAGGAGATTCTCCTGATCTCAATCTACCTGTCCATGGCGAAATATGTGAACCATTACTAGAGGACACTGTAGGTCCACTAATATTTTGTGAATGCTACTGTGAATTCTGTGCAGCATTACCATTTTGTGCATCTACATCATCAATCACATTTACTGGTTTATACTAGCTACTCATCTCATCAAATACAACATCTCTGCTCACTATAAACTTACGAGTAGAAGGGTTATAGCATCTATACCCTTTTTGCTGCAGAGAATAACCAATAAAGATGCACTTCTCAGCTTTTGGATCCAACTTGGACCTCAACTCATCTAGCACATGAACATAGGCAATGCAACCAAAAATTTTCAAATAAGAAATATCTGGTTTCCTACCAGTATACATCTCCTCTGGCATCATGCCATGTATTGCTGTAGTGGGAGTCCTGTTCATTATGTAAACTATTGTAGCAACTGCTTCAACCCAATAATAATCTGGTAGGTCTTTTTCATTTAGTATGGCCCGAGATACCTCTCCAATATGCCTATTTTTCCTTTTTGCAAGTCCATTTTGCTATGGGGTATGACTGCATGAATATTGCTGCTTTATGCCATGCTCCTGCAGGAACCTTGCAAACTCATTTGAGAGGTACTTCCCCCCTCCATCTGGCCTTAGGCATTTTATTTGCAGGCCTGTCTCTTTTTCAGCCATAGCTTTAAAAGCTTTGAAATGCCCAAACACTTCACTTTTCTTTTTCATAAAATGCACCCAAACTTTTCTGCTGTAGTCATCAATAAAAGTGACAAAATAATGACAGCCTCTAATAGATGCAGCTTTAGTAGTCCACACATCAGAGTGGATTAATTCCAATGGCTTCTTACTCTCTTGAACATGTCTAGGAAATGGTTTCTTTGCCTGTTTTCCAAATTGACAAGCTTCATATACCTTATGCATTTCTGCAACCTTGAATTTAGGCAATCCTGCAACAATATTTTGGGCTTGCATTGATTTAAGTCGTTGTACATTAACATGACCAATGCATTTATGCCAGATATTAATATTTGCAACTACACCGGTCCCATGTGCAAACATTGCTACACTCAATTCAGGCATGCCCACATCCAACGTAAACATCCTGCCCTTCTTCTTTCCTTTTGCTATCAAGCGACCGTTATTTTTCATGTCCTCAACAAAGCATCCATGAGGATTAAATCTGACCTGCAAGCCCTGCTCAACCAGTTGACCAACAGAAACCAGGTTCTTGGTGATGTTCGAGACATGAAATACATCAGAAAGGTATTTCTTTTTCCCATCCTACATAGACAAAGAAGTTTTACCAATCTGCACAATAGGATGTGCAGTATCATCACCAGTCTCCACAAATCCTAGTCTTTCCATTTTCCTTGCATTCTGTATCCATTCTACATGACCTATCATGTGGTTTGATGCACCTGAGTCAACATACCACACATCATTGATTTCTTTCTCACTTGTCACAGAATTGGTCATGTGCTGCACCATAAACAAATGCTCATTTCTGTCATCACCCCATCTACTAGAAGATGCATAATTCCCTTGCTGGAATTTTCCATTCATGATGTCATTCTGCTTTTTGTAGCAGTCTTTAGCCATATGACCCATTTTACCACAATAGTAGCATTCAACATTGCTCTCTGCATTTTGACCTCTCTGCCATCCACCATGGCCTCTTTGGCTCCCTCTGCCTCTAGAGTTGCCACGTCCTCCTCCAAAGGACTGGTTTTCTTGAGTTTGCTGCATATTCTGATTTCTACCATGGCCTCTAGATCGGCCTCCTCTACCTCTGCCTCTACCTCCTTGTGAAGAAGATGCACCACCATTTCTCTACTCTTCAGAAATTAGAAGAGCAAACAACTCCTCGAAATCAGGAAATTTTTCACGGATGGAAATGGATTTCCGGAACTGTGCATAATCCTTTCCTAGACCATTCAAGGTCATAGAAATTAGATCATCATCTTCCACTAGCGACCCAATGGAAGCAAGTGCATCTGCGATTTTCTTTACCTTCATGTGGTAGTCATTGATGCTCATATTTTCTCTCTGCACATTGTGAAACTCTTGCTTAAGCTGCATTTTCCTAGCTTGCGTATTTGTGCTGTGTACATTTTTGCCAAAGTATCCCATGCCTCCTTTGGCATACTTGCATCCTGAAGATGCACAATCATAGAATTCGAAATACTGATAGACAACCAATACATAACTTTTTTGGCTCTCTCATGCCATCCTTTAAATGCCTGCATTTCCTATTGATTGGGAACATTGGGAAGAATTGGTTCTTCTTCATTTCCTGTAATGAACTCCCAATAGCCTTTTCCTATAAGGAAATTTGTCATTCTAAACTTCCATGCTTGGAAGTTGTTCTTGTCAAGCTTTTCAGTGACAATCTGTGAAAGAGAATCAGATGCCATTATAGAATACTACAAAATATTCTGTCACTACAAAAAACACAGCTTCTGCCCTCGGGGGGGTCACTCATCATATGTAACCCTATCACGTGAGTTCAACAGAAGGATATTTTTTATTTCTAAAATTTACAGAAATAAATATACATAAGGGAATATTTAAAATAGTTTTGGGAAAAATTTACAGATTTGTATAGAAAAGGGGTACATTTTATTAATGAAAAATTTACAGATAAGGGATTTTAGAAATAGGCCTTGAACGCATGTGGTATAGAGGGTTTATACATAGTGACCCCCCCGAGCTTCTGCCTCACACAGGCAAATCTGCAAAACTGTCGAAAGTGGTATTTGACCGCACAATCACTTCCTTAAGGATGATTCTATAACTCCCAGTATCTCTGTGCACAGGCATACGATGCAATTTCTGCGGCAACTTTTCACCGACCTGTAGAGTAGTGGTCACACAGTGAAAACAGGGCCTTTTTCTCAGTTCTTGCAGAGAAATTCTGCCTCCAAAATGGGCCTCGAAATGGCCTCGAATCAGAAAAATAAAGTCACCTCACATATATTTCCCTCTCACCACACCACGAAGGGCGTCTCAATCTGAGACAATGCACTCTTGCACTTTCCGATTGTGCTACCTGCAGAGATTTGCTCCCAAACTCGAAAAAGGAAAGCAACACTAGTCCTCTTACCAGGACACTATGAAATTGGTTTGCTTTCTTGAGCTCCTTACCACGAACCAGGCTCTGATACCATATGAAGATAGTGGGAGAGAAGGAAGGAGTCTCACTTACGGCTTTCTCACATACACAATGGGGGAATACACACAAAGGTGAAGGCTGAAAACAGTTTTTCTCTTCTTAGTTGTGAAAGCCAAAAGAACTCTAGTACAAAGAAATAGAAGAACCCTATATGTGGGTCTCAAACCAAACTCAGCTAACTAAGGTGGCATACTAACTGAGCCACGAACTAGAGTACAGAAGGATAGCTGTCATCTAGCTATTATTCATGGGCGATGTACCAACCGCATCTGCAGCTAACAAGTCGGTGACATAAATGCACAACGATCACCCTGGCATATCATGAGTGGAGCTTGATATCTCAACAAAGGTTGTGTGCACACCACTTATACATAAAGGTGTTTATTTACACCACCTTTCTAAGAGAATTGGTCATCTATTGATATTGTTAGGTGATAGTAGCTCAATTCACAATAAGTTTATGTAGACTACCTTTGTAAGAGATTTTTGTGAAGTTATGAAGATGTTTATGTAGACCACCTTTGTAAGAGAATCGATGTTCTTAGTACTTAATCATTAAATCTTTTGTTTTGAGGTGTCAAATCTAGTTCAAAAAACAACATTACTAGTAAGTGTTTTTTAGTCCATTTCTCAAATTGGACTTTACACAAGTCCAAAAATTTTGAATAGTGTGTTTAGAAGTGTGATGATCAATACCCATGCAATCCATGAGCAATTCCACTACTTCATTTAAGAATGGACTCCCATGGTCAGATACTATTTCCATGGGTGTCCCAAACCTTGTGCAGATACATTCAAATATGAAATTTGAAACTACCTTACCATTTGCAGTGGGGAGGGCAATAGCTTTAGCACACTTAGTGACATACTGAGTGGCTACCAAAAGATACTTTCTTTTGTGGACAGTCATAGGCAAGGGCCTGATAAAATCTATTCCCCACTTCTGAAATGGATGGAAGGACATCACTGGGTGATGTTTCTTAGGACGCAAATCCTTCCTACCAAAGAATTGGCATGGTTCACAAGTTTTGCAATGCATAGTGACATCCTTGAACAAAGTTAGCCAATAGTACCCTAAAATCTTCTTAGTTGTATAGTCACTGGCATAGTGGCCTCCACAAAATCCATCATGATAATGCTTCAATACCTTAGGTACTTCATCTGCATCAATGGCCCATCTTAGTACCCCATCCATGCCTTAATGGTGCAACACCCCATCAAAGAGGGTGTAGCGCCTACTATCTCTGCGGAGTACTTTTTGGAGGAAAGGAGAAAGTAGTCAAAAACCTATAGATACTGCCATACCATGGATTCCCAACTTCTATGGCCTTTACTAGGGTTACATCAAGGCACTCCTCTAAATCAATCAAAGCATTCTTCAAGTTGGAACAACCTGCTTTTATAATTTTGAAAGAAAAATCATATTCTTGTAAAATAGCCAACCATTTGGCCAACTGGCCCATGGGATTTGGTGATTGAAGAACCTGCTTTACAAGACCATTGCTAGAGATTATAATGAAGGACTTTCCAGCCACATAATGCTTAAATTTCTCAATGCAAAACACCAAATACTCAAAGTAGCGTCGTTCAGTTTCGAGCAATTGTCGAGAAGAAAATCGAATAGGATACATGAACCGATCCTCCCCTTGCTAGAGAAGAATACCCACCAGAGTATGCTCACCGAACTCAAGATTGATATAGAAAGTCTTTGACCAATCAAGATTGCATAGAATGGGTTCTGAAGCCAGAGCATTCTTGATTTGTGCAAACCCATGATCACAATCCTCATCCCAAGAGAAATCAACCCCATATTTCAATAGCATAGTCATGGGTCATGCCAAAACAGCATATCGATTGACAAATGAGTGCACTCGACATTTGATTGTTGGTGGGGAGAGCTTGAGGATGGCTCCTACCTTCTCGGGGTCAGGCTTAATGCCCTCGAATGAGACAATATGTCCTAATAACCTCCCTTGAGTGGGTCCAATAGTGCATTTCTCAGGGTTGAGACTGCCATTTGCATCATTGACCCTTTGGAAGGCCAACCTAACCTTCATGACATGTTCCTTACATGACGAGAATAATATAAATCATCTAAAAACACCTCCAAGAAATCCCCCAAATAAGGAGCAAACACCATCTACATAAATCTTTGAAAGGTAGCAGGAGCATTGGTGAGGCCAAATGGCATTACTTTGAATGCAAATGTCCCCCAGGGTGTGGCAAATGTGGTTTTAAGCACATCTTCTTCGGCAATTATGATTTGATAAAACCCAGAGTAACCATCACAGAATGTATACATCTCATGACCACTTACCTTCTCAAGAATGAGGTCTTGAAAGGGAAGAGGATGATGGTCCCTCTTGGTGGATGCATTGAGTTTCTTATAGTCGATGTAGACCTACCACTTGTTGTTTTTCTTTGGGGTGACTACCACTGGTGAAACCCATTCAGTATTGTGAACCGGAACAATAAACCCAGCTTCTACAAGTTTCTGCAACTATGAGCACAAAGCATCAGTTTGTAGGGGCCCTAATCTCTGATACTTCTGAGTCACAGGCTCAGCTCTATCTTGTGCTCTATGTCAATCACATAGTGAAGGTGGCGGTAGCTAGTTGTGAAGAGGTCAAGGAAATCTTTGAAAATTTCTAGGAATTCATTTTTCTCACTTGGAGTGAGGTCTAGGGAAAGCATAGATTCAAGCTGTTGAGGACTAGCTGTTACCTTTTTTGCAAGTGGCGGGGTCGGAGACACCCCCATCATGTAAACTTCCTCCTCTGAGAACTCCTCCGCCCCGTTTGATTCTTCCATTGATTCAGACACCGAGGATGAGAGAGTATCACTGTCTTGCTCCTATTCTTCTTTTGATTCCGTTTCACGTAGTTGCACCAGGATCTTCTCCTTAGAAGCACCAAAAGACATGTGTCCTATCTTCCAATAGCTGACTGCATCACTCTTTCTCAACCATGGTCTCTCGAGTATGGCTGGGTAACTCCTGCCTATATCTTCGATGTCCACTACATAGAAATTAATGGTGGTGGTCAATCCATTGACAGTGATGGGCAACCCCTCAATGCCTCCCATGGTGGCGAGTTGTCGACCATCTGCTAGCTTGATTCGAGTGGAGGAATGCCTTGTGCATTTCAAATTCAATTTCTTCATGGTTCGGGCACCATGATATTACATGCAGCTCCCCCATCAATGCACACACTTTTGACATGACAATTATCTATGATGACATCTATTGTATGTGGGTGCCGATCAATTTCTTTAAAGATAGAAGAGACCTGTCGTACCTTTTCCTTTTTCTTGCTCCTCCTTGTTGAGAGCACTTGTTGTAGCTCACGTCTCACCTTAGGGCTTAATGCTATTAGTTGAGGGAGCGTGATGCTCAAAGACCAATGAGCAAGGTCCTGAACAACTGAATAGTCCTCTTGCCCCGAGTCGATGGGAAAGTCCAAGGGTGACCACTTACTCCTATGAGATCCTTTAGTCTTCTCTATTGGTGGGTCTGCCATCTCAGCATCTGAGCACTCTGAAAAGGACACCTTCTTTCTAGGGCAGCCCATGGTCCATGGTTTAGAGAGGGGTCTGAGGTGGTATTCTTTTCCCGAGGTCAAGGATCTCTACATCCAAATCCTCATAGCCTAATTCACTTAGAAGATTCACCCTTGGAATATTGGGACATTCCATGCGATAATGACCCTTCTGGTGGCACTAGTAGCACACAACATTGGCACGTTCTCTTGGAGGGTGATTGGATTGATTTCTGATGCCCACCATCTCAAGCTGAAGATCATTTAGGGCCTTGGCTAGGTCATTGACTCCGAGTTCTTTTGCAAGAGGGGCCTCTTTGGCTAGAGGGGCCGAGGGAGTAGAAAAGAGGGGGGCTCATGGGTGAGGCTGGGGAAATCTTTGAGGCATAGGTTGAGGATATACTCCTTGTTGAGGGTAAGCATCTAATTGTTTATTGTTTTGGACTATGCCTTGAGGTCTGGCCAGAAATGCATGCCCTAGGGATTCGACAAGGCATATGATCGTGTCTCTTGGGACTTTACCAAGAAGGTGTTATTGAATTTGGGTTTTAGGTCTGCATGCTTCTGCTATCTTTTGCATTAATGGAGGTGTGGTGGGTAGATTTCATCTTTGGAGGTCAATTAAACAAGGGTGCCCTCTGGCTCACTTGCTCTTTGCTATATGCACAGTCCCCTTACACGGCTTCAACGAGGGCCAGGGATCAAGTGCAGCTCACGAGGGCCAGGGAGTAGACACAGCTCATGAGGGCCAAGGATCTAGGCCAGCAAGATGAGAACGAGGAGGACGACAATGATTCGGATGAGCAGCAACAGTAGTAGTAGTATTAGTAGTATTTTGCATATACTTTGCCATATATATGCTTTTGTATATCATCTCGTTTGAGCGATTTTGTATCACCCTTTTCGAAAGGGTAACTTTGTAACAAACAATGTTGTATATCTTCAACATGTATATGCTTCTATCGCTCGGCTCATTTGAGTGATTTGGTATCACCCTTTCCACATGGGAAATTTTGTTATAAAAAACATTCTTTTGTAATTACTAAATAAAAAACATTAGTGGGTCAAAATAGGGCTTGCTGTGGTCCTGTTTAGCCCCACTAATATTTTTTTAAAGCTTCTGTTAATTATCGCTATATAGCAATGTTTACCAGTGTTGCTATATAGCAACATTTACTAGCATCGCTATATAGTGACGTTTATTAGTGTCGCTATATAGTGACGCTTATATAGTGACCGTTCTTTTTCGACACTTATCGTGACGTAAATAACGACCTTTGCAACCATTTTTTTTAAAAAAATTAATGTAAAAAATATCGATATTTTTGTCGGAAAATTACATATGCCTTGTAGTGATAGGAGAGAGGGATAGGTATTCATAGGCTAGGATTGAGGCAAAGCAGGTACAACATGTGAGAGAAAATGTGCTTCTCTAGCTGCAAGATGAGACTCTAGAACCATTCAGTTTAGTGACCTCCAAAATGCCTATTTCAGGTCCCTCAAAGCCAACTAGCACATCACGCCCTTCTTATGTAATGAGCAAGCTCTCAGATTAAGAAGAGCCAACGGTTTCCATTCCACCACCATTGCTAGCCCCCACCAAATGTTTTCATGGAGGCTAGAGTACCCTCTTAAACCCTCTCTACCTTTCCAATCTAGGGTATGCATGCAACTCTTCAAGGCATCCATCAAGCTAGACAACGAATTTAACCCTCCAGCCTTCAGCAGAAATAACAAAATAGTTTTATCAAACCAAGACAGGAAGGCCAGTACACCTACCCGCAGCCTTCTCTACCAAATAGCGAAGCACTTCCACCCACGGGGTAGCACCTCTTAGGAGTTTGAGCAACCACTTGATCGTCAAAGAAAGGTTTCTAAGAGAGATGTCTGGTATGGCAATCCCTCCTTCACTTTTAGGGGCCTTGAGTAAGTTCCATGGAATATAGTGCATTTTCCTCCCTCACTCCTGAATCCTCATCCCAAAGGAAGGTTCTCCCCATCTTTTCAATCTCAAGCCAGTGAGAGTTCTTGAACCACCATACCGAGGCTTCATAAATAGTGGAAGCAGCCAACACATGTTTGATAACCAACACCTTTGCATTCCACAACATATGTACCCCACTCCATAACTACAATTTCACTTTGATCCTATCCTTAACCCAATTGAACCATTGGCAAAGAGTGAGACCAATGCCTAGGGGGGCCCCAAGATAGCGAGTAATTTGGCCCCTTGGAATCCAGCTCAACGACAATCATGAAGCCCATTCAAGGAGAGGGTCAAGTGAAACCCGTAGGGCATAATTTTTCTTGAGACTGTAGGTTGAGCCCAAGGCATCACAAAAACACTTGAGCACTTGGAGAAGGCTATGTAAGCTCTATTGAGATTCATCCACAAAAACCAGCAGATCATCACTCCTAGTGCCTCCTGCTCAATAAACCACGACTTTGTTCCTATGCAAAACGTGCATCTCGTCTCTGCGTCTTTAGGAAGGTGACCCATTGCAGCTTGATCTGGGCCCAATTTATGAGAATTAGATAAAGTGCATGCAATATGTAGTAAAACAAATACAACAATACACTAAATGAGAAGAAGTAGACTTACCACAGTTGCCTCGAATGCCAACCGTCCACATGCACCAAAGTGTGAAGTACCTATGGAGTCCAGCCATCTCATCGTAACCCTCCTCTGACCCTCGAGCATTTTGGGATGGTCCCTATTCTACTTCTTGAAAAACTTTCAATCAGCTTTGTCTGCCCAACTGGGTTTAGCTTTCCCCTTTGCGATGGAAGTACGCAAGGTTGACCTACGATGCTTCAAGACCAAACCCATGTGCTCTCGCATGTAATTCTCATTGAGCTCCCAATTTGGGGGGTTAGGGTATTTTCTTTTCAATTATTTGATGACTGCCTACTTCTTTTAGTCATCTTGGTACTGCCAGCCAGTAGCTATGCCAGTCCTGAAGTGGTGGCTCATCAACTGCCTCATGGTGGCTATCACTTACTGTGCCCTTTTTATCTTCTATTATCTCTCTAGCAGCCGTGATTTTGATAGGACAGGTCCTTAATCAGGTAAGGAGTTCTCATGGTAGTGGCAGAGTCAGAGCGATTGGTGTTTGTGCGAGCGCTTCCAGAGCGAGGAGTAGCAGTGGGAGTAGGAGAGGGCAAGGGACTTGACTGGTACTGGGTCTTGGGACCAAGTGGAGACCTATAGGGATGTGAGTGTGCTGACTCATCTACATCTCCCGAGTCAGCATAAAATAAGTGACCCCTCCTACTCTTCCTTCCCTTATGATGGGCACACCCAGGTGATTTGCTGAGGCTCTCTGGGATAGCAAAGAGAAGAATCTCGCTACCTCCTCATTGCTCATCTGTGTGAAAAACACGTCGGGACTCCCGACAAAGCCATGGGCTACTAGCAAAGCAGTTTCCCGAGGGGTAGTCATAGTGCTATGCTTGAGAGGAGTAGGCCAAGGGTAGTCATAAGGATAATCCCCTGAGGTGTTGCCTGAGTGGAATCAATGTCCTCTGGAGAATAGAGATCATGATGTCTCCTCCTATGAGGGTTTTCATAACCTTGGATGTGCCACATGATCCCATGTCTAATTTGGGGGGATTGGACAAACGTAGACACAAATATGAAAATGAAAAACAAAAAACAAGAGCAAGTAAGGACCGGAAAGCATATGAGGGAAAGCATAAGGAGCAAAAGAGAAGGAGAAGCATAAGAGAAGGAGAGGGGAAAAGAAGAGAAAGAAAAGGGAAAAAGAGATTGAAAGAGGGAAAAAGAACCAAATATGCATAAGAGAAAAAAGAGAGAAAGCATATGCATAAGAGAAAAAGAGAGAAAGCATATGCTTATGCTTATGCATAAGCATAGGAGCATATGCTCATGCATAAGCATAAGCATAAGCATAGGCATAGGCATAGGCATATGCTTATGAAAAGAAGAGAAAAAGAGAGTGAAAAAGAAGAGAAGGAAAGGAGAAGGAGAAGGAGAAGGAGAAAGAGACATTTGCTCATGCATAAGCATAAGTATAAGAGAAGAAAAAACATATGCTCATGAAAGAGGGAAAAAAGAAGTGGGGAAAAGAAGAGGAAGAGGGGAAAAGAGATTGAAAGAGGAGAAAAGAGCATAAGCATAACAGAAGAAAGAGGGAAAAAGAGATTGAAAGAGGGGAAAAAGAAGAGAAGGAAAGGAGGGAAAAAGAGATTGAAAGAGGGGAAAAAAGAAGAGGGGAAAAGAGATTGAAAGAGGGGAAAAAGAAGAGGGAAAAAGAAGAGAAGGAAGAGGGGAAAAGAGATTGAAAGAGGGGAAAAAGAAGAGAAGGAAAGGAGGGAAAAAGAAATTGAAAGAAGGGAAAAAAGAAGAGGGGAAAAGAGAGCATAAGCAAAAGAGAAGGAAGAGGGAAAAAGAGCATAAGCATAAGAGAAAAAGAAAGAAAGCATGTGCTTATGTTTATGCATGAGCATATGAGCATAAGAGAAAAATAGAAAAAGCATAAGCTTGTGCTTATGCATAAGCATAAGCATAGGCAAATACATATGCTTATGAAAAGAGGAGGAAAAGAGAGGAAAAAAGAGAGTGAAAAATAAGAGAAAGAAGAGGGGAAAAGAGATTGAAAGAAGGGAAAAAGAAGAGGGGAAAAGAGCATAAGCATAAGAGAAGGAAAAACATATGCAAAAAAGAAAAAGAGAGAAATATTATGCTTATGCTTATGCATGAGCATATGAGGGAAAGAGGGGGGAAAAGAGAGAGGAAAAGAGGAAAAGAGGGGAAGAAGAGGGAATAAGAGAAGAGAGGGGAAAATACCTATTTCATTAATTTTGGACTAGTGCACTGTCCAAATTCATTTTGCGAGATAATTTTGGATAAAGCATTTCAAAAAAAGAGGCTCTTATAAAACAAAACTTTGAGTCAAAAAGTAAGATTTTAAAAAAGCAAATTAGAAAAAATGACGTGACATGTTATTAAAACTAGAGTACATTAAAAAAAGAGGACTTTATGTTGTTAAAAGAGACAAAAAGTAAGATTTTAAAAAATCAAATTAGAAAAAAAGCTAGAGTACATTAAAAAAACTAGAGTACATTAAAAAAAAAGCATGACACATTTGTACAAGAAGTAGATCATATAACTCAAAGCCATATGGTGTTAAAAAACACCTTCCATTAGCTCAGCCTAGAAGATGTCATCTTTGTCTCTTACAGTTACTTGAGAAAAAAAAAAAGTCTATGGAATTAAATTTCATAGTTACTTTAAATTTCTATGGAATTAAATTTCCATCACTTGACTATTAAGTCATTAGAGAGAGCATATGTCCTCGAAAGTGCCTACTATGGCATTGGCTTCATGAAAACAAGCAGACTTTAAACTTGCAGGCCATGCGTAACCAGGGCTGGCATCGTAAATCTCCTCACAAACTCTCCTCACAACTTGTTTCAAATCCTCCACCGACTTGTAAGCATTCAACAACTCTTCTTTTCTCTCTTGGCTTTCCTCATTTTCGCCATTTTTTTCAATACAGCTTCTAGCCACCACCATATCCTATACGAAAATTTAACTCATTCGCATAAGAAGTACGTGATTAAAAGACTTAGCAAAAAAGAAAGCTAAGGATATTCACCTCTTCTGCTGAGTTCAAATCAAGCAGCCATGTGCATAACATATCCTCCTCGAATGATTTTCCCTTCATTGGTCCATACAAAAGAGATCTAAGACAGAATTTGAGTTCAGTAAATGAAGTCGGGTAGTAAGTAGTCATTGTCTTAGAGGGAAAGTGGGAGAAGGAGAGTGGAGCAATAGCGAGGGATGCACAATGAGCTGCCCCTCCTTCAAGAGTGATAGAAAGTGAGGGAAGACGTAAAGTGAAAGATGAATACAAGTTAATCAGAAAGACTAGGATGTAAGAAATAAGAGAGTGCTTGTGGAAGGACTACGATGGAAGATTACAAGTGCACTAAGGCATGATGTGTTCGCTATGATAAGGATAAGGGTTGGAATAAAGTGAGAGAAGCATTGGAAATGCTCTACTTTAAGTGAGTGGAGACTGTCCAACTGAATAAAATTTTGCAGAGCATTGGGAATGCTGTACTTTAAGTGAGTGGAGCATTGGGAATTGATACTTTTCCATGAAATATATTACAAATATTACATCATCACATATTCATATCAAAATTCTCATCACAGAAGGTTATATTTCCTAATAATCACATCATCACACATTCATATCATAAAATTGTGTGCATGAAATAAATATATAAATATCATGACTAAATGCCACTTAAGTAATAAGTCAGAAATTGGTGTATAATCAACAAAAACTACATCATGATTCATACATTGCAACAAATAAATGTCAACCATAATATTCATGGAGTAAACAACATCATGAGAATATGCTCCTCATGCATATATACAAACACAACATCATACATGCATCACAACTCTTCTAATGCTTCTAGTGGAGACTGTGGCAACTCTTCTGATGCTTCCAATGGAGGCTGTGGTGCTCTAGATGTACACTCAGTCTCTACTTCTTCTCTGTAGTATGTAGTGCTCTAGATGTACACTCAGTCTCTACTTCTTCTCTCTACTTCTTCTGTAGTATGTAGTGCTTTCAGAGTAGACTCAGTATCCTCTTCCTTAAATGCAAGCGGAGGCTGTGACAACTCTTCTGATGCTTCCAGTGGAGGCTGTGGTGCTCTAGGTGTACACGGGGTCTCTAC
Source organism: Dipteris shenzhenensis (assembly GCF_047967505.1). NCBI lineage: Eukaryota > Viridiplantae > Streptophyta > Polypodiopsida > Gleicheniales > Dipteridaceae > Dipteris > Dipteris shenzhenensis. The sequence continues at coordinate 14,171,461 of NC_141620.1, read as the reverse complement.
TTCTTCTGTAGTGTGCAGTGCTTTCACAGTAGACTCAGTCTCCTCTTCCTTAAATGCAAGCTCTGATATTGCTTCAGTTGCACGTTGTATTCTAATGGCAGCAATTAGGTCTCGAATGATTTCATCCCTAAACAATTGTATATCCTCCTCTAAATATTTGAGCTCCAAAGAGTCTTCCGATGAGATCTGTGGCTTAAGTGAGAAAATTTTTTTGAAAATCAAAATGTAGTTGTAGGCAACTCTCCACCCACAACTATGCCCATCTTCCTACTCTACTACTAAATGCTTTTGGAAGTCTACCGAGTCTTTGTACTATCCTATTTCTCTGACAGCAAATACCAACTTCTCAATCAACCTGCTCATCATGACATATTTAAAAAACTTAGTGTGGCTATTACATAAGGTACATAATATAGAAGTAACAATAGATTAATAGAATACTTACGTTTGCACTAAGCCATGAAAGCCTGCAATCGAGTTAACAAGCCAACAATAGTTGCCTTCAAGGTCCCAAACCACCAGACTCCAATGTTCCCTACACGAATAATTAAGAGCCATTATTATTTAACACAATGTTGCCAGTATAAGATGAAAATAAAGGTTGCCATGATACTTACATTTCGTGATATGCCATAAATAGGACTCGCACGCCATGTAAATGTAAAGGCTATAACCATTTACAAACATCGGCTATTGTCTTTCTGCTATCGCTAAGTATAGGAGAAAGGAGGGAATCCAACATATACACACGGTTTTGTACGGCTCTACCAAATCATGAGATAACTATACTGCACCATTAAATAAATGAATATTAGCTTATTAGATTTAATCAAAATATTGAATTATCAAGCAGAGAAAAAGTTTGTATCAAACCTGAGAATGGCCATCATAACATTGTTATTGACCTCATTTGAAGCTCTAGAGAGGATTAAAATCTCCTCTCCCCCAAATTCAAGATACTGAGGTCTATGTTGAATCATAACCCTAACATTAAAAGAGCTTCCTAGTTCTTCCAATGAAGCCATGCTTGTAGAGTTGAGGTCTTCTATCCCCTTTGACTCTTTCACGGCATTCATTTCGCACTCCTCTGAGCCATTATCTATTTGCCTTGTGGGAGGGTCCATAATGTCGCCCTCAATGATTGCTCGAATGGTACATGCTATAAATGCATAGAGATGCAAATCTGTATATGTTGACAGTGTGGTGTCATTTTGTATCTCAAAAATTTGACCAAGTACCAAAAAGCAATTGTAGCCCACCCTCCATCCACAATTATAGATGTGGCTATTCTCTTGATGTGATACCTGACATGTTATATACTCTATTTGTTGTGCCAAGTCACATTGCCGCATTACTATGTCAATAGCACCTACTAACTTTCGAGCTGATCTGCACATCAAAACATATAACAACAGTGAATATGTGCATTGCATATCAATCTACATGTCAAGAAGTGACAACAAGTGTAGTCTATACTTACTCTAACACATTGCCATGGACGGATGTCATTGAGTTGGCAAAGAAGCACTTCTTCGCAAGGATGTCCATGACTACCAGACTCCAATGTGGGCTGCATTATCAATAAAGAATAATTACTGTGTTTGAGACAATTCTAGCAATGCAATAGAAAAAACAAGTAGGGTTTGATGCTTACTTCTCATAATATGCTGTAAAAATAACTCGTGCATCATTCATAGGAACGTGCTCCAACCACTTGCAAACATCCTCTATGGTTTCTTCTTTGTTGCTAAGTACTTCCGAAATACGAGGATCGAGCATATATGAAACGCTTTGTATATTTTGCGGAAAATTTGCTATAACATTACTACATTTTTTTAAAAAAAGTATTAGCTTCTTGGGTTTAATCAAAATAAGCAAAGTATAAAGCCAAGGAAAAGGCTGCATCAAACCTGAGGATGGTTGTAATGACTTTGACATTAACCTCTTTCTTAGGATTCAAGAGGATTGAAATCTCTTCTTCACCAAGTTCAAAAAAATGAGGTTGTTGTCGAATTAACAACATAGCGGTGAATGAACTTCCAATCTGCTCCAATAGATTCATATTTTCATGACTCATCTTATTGAGAGAGTAGTCTACATCGTATTCTTCTTCACTTGCTATGTCTTCTACATCCTCCTTCTGCTATAAAAATATAAAAAAGTTATGCGATGTACACATCCCAAATAAAGGATTAAACAAGCAGATAAGGTATCATACATGCTTTCATTAGAGTGATTCTCTCCTCCGCTTGGAGCAAAAATTTAAAAAGTAAGGTTTCATACATGCTTTCATTAGAGTGAGTCTCTCCTCCTCTTGGAGGAAAAATTTAAAAAGTTATGAGATTTACACATCCCAAATAAAAATAAAGGTTTAAATAATCATAGAAGTATAAAGATAGCATGCTTTCATTAGACTCAGTCTCTTCTCCTCTTGGAGGAAAATATAAAAAATTTATGAGATTTACACATCCCAATTAAAGGCTTGAACAAGCATACAAGTAGAAAGATAAGGTTTTATACATGCTGCAATGTAGTCATATTTTTAGGTTGTTTCCCCAATGGTATTAATTAGATGCTGAATACTCTCAGCCTGAAACACTAGTAGATCGGCTTCTGTATATGATTCCATTTTGACTGGTAACTCCAAATCAAAAATCTCTCTAAGAAACAACATGCAATTGTAGGCAACTCTCCACCCACAGCTATGTCCATATTTTTGCTCCACTGGTAGACGTCTTTTGAATTCTACTTGATCTTGTTGCTCCGTGGTTGTTCTGACAGCAGATACTAGCTGATATGTAGCACTATCCATCATGACATATTAAATATATTAATATGTCATGATCATAAGATACAAAATAAGAAAGTATAAAAAATATTAAGAGAATAAGTACCTTGGGGAGTTGGCATGATAGCCTTCCATTGAATTCACAAACCATAAATGGTTGAGTTCAAGGTCCCAAAAGATTAGACTTCAATGTGAGCTACATGACCAAAATAAAAATGATTATTGTTTTACACAAACTTGCCAAAGAAATAGTAAAAATAAGGTTAGAGTTGATACTTACGCCTCATGATAAGGCATTAAGATGACTCGCACACCATATAAATTCAAAGGGCTTAACCAAGTACAAACATCTTCTATAGTCTTTTGAGGAGATATAAGAATAGAAGAAAGGAGAGCATCGAGCATGTAGACACGATGCTGCACTGCACTAAGAAGCTGAGAAATAACTACACTGCACCAAGAAATAAACAAACATTAGCTCATAGAATTGATTTGCATTCTGCACTAGGAAACTAATATATAACTACACTGTGAATAAATAAACAAATGTTAGCTCATTGAAGTAGCAACAAATAAACAAACGTTACCTGAGAATGGCCAAGATAACATTGTCATTAACCTCTTTTAAAGGATTGGAGAGGATTGAAACCTCCTCTCTACCAAATCCCAAATACTGAGGTTCTCGTTTCAAAATGATCCTAACTTCAAATGAGCTCTCCATTTTATCCAATGTAGCTAAATTTGATTCTTCAATCAAATTTAGAGGTGGTTCCATTGTTGAACTAGAAGGGAGTGTCTCCATATTGACTTCATCCATTTCTTCTCCCTCTATTGCCTGTAAACAAATATGAGAGATTAGATTCATAATCTTTAAATTTAAATCTTATTTAAAAAATTGTATTTAGTTGAGAAATAGAGAGTTCATACTGCTAAGTATTGTCGTAGTGGCCTTTTTTCATAACCCTCCAAGCCATAATTATCAAAGAAGGCATCATTATGATTGTCTTCATCCACCAACCTCTCTCTGAACGGGTCATGTAAGTCCATCTTTTCATCATCCTCAACTAGGACATTATGATCTTCAAGGTAATCATCCATGTCATCGGTGTCCTTGTGGTCTATCTCTTTTTCATAGCTTGTGGTTAGATTTGCTTGAAGCTGAAAATAAGCCATGAAATGCTTATTTTCAATAATATTTGTGGAATTGCCTTTTCTGAGGAGATCCTCAAATAAATATCCCATCCTGCACAAGGTGACCTCCCAACCTACCGGTAGCAAATTCTCCATCATGGTAAGTAAGAGACTCCCACTTTTTGCAGGACTTCCATAGTTGTTTTTTTGATAATGTATGGACCTAGGAATATCTTACTCTTCTAGCATCAATCTCAAATTATTTGAATTCCCTCTTATGTTCTTTTGTAAGGAGTGATCAGGGTTGGGACTCGTCGGCATACACAAAAAGAATGCTTCAAGAGATTGAATCGCTATGCCACATTCTCTCTTGCCTCTCGTTGCTGCATAAACACCACTATAGATCTTCAAATCTGATGAATATGCTCGCTCTAGAGTAACCTGCATGGCTTCTTTGTCTTTTTTATCAACAAAAATGACAATGTTGCAAATTGCCACTTTGCTAATGGTGGTATATACTATTCTATCAATGAAGTTATGGATATCATCGCTAGAAACTTCATTGATAAAGAATAGTTGTGGCTTATCCCATGCTGACTCATTCTTGAAGAAGTCATCTTCTAAGACTGCCCTGAAGTTCACAAGCTTTCCAGACTCTGCCATAACCTCTACATTGAATTGAAAGCTTTGGTGCATATCTATCGGCATCCTTATCTTGCTGATTAATCTTTCCACATATGCAACCACCTGTTGTGGGATTTCTTTTCTCATATAAGAGGTTACTATTTCAGACCCATCTTCATCCTTTTTAATCCACGTGTTTGCCCAGAGCTTTACCTTGGGTGTTGACAAAGAAGCTATATGCTTCACCACATTATATTCAATGTTACAATGAGTAAGTGGAATTTGTTTCTCTGACAGCAAATACTTAATGGCACTATGCACTGCATCACGCCTTACCTGTACATTGATGCATTCTTCCATGCAGTGGTCTTTGTCTTTTTTTCCAAAAAACCATTCTTTCTTTAAAATTTTTTGTGTTGCCATGGATGCATACTTGTTAGGTAAGTACTTTATAGGCCTCCACATCCTTGCCGTCAACTCCTTCTTATCCATCACCTTTGACTTTCCAGAGATAAACAAAGGAGCTTCATAGGTCAACTGTCCATGCTCACAAGCAATGCACGTTTCAAGCATCTCATTGAACACTTCAACAGGATGAAATATGATAGAAGTGTAGTCGGCATATCTGTCCCTCACCACCTTGAGGCTTGTCATACTTTCTTCTCGCTCTTGAGTTCCCCTAGGCACAACTGCACTCAAAGAAGTATAGAAGTTCGTGAGTGTGTTGGCGTCTGCTTTTGTGACCTTTCGCTTCAAATCAGGATTTGGAGAACCAAATGTTGTCCATATAACCCTTGCCTTCTGTAAGACCTCTGATGTTGAGGATATCTTACGCTTTCCATGGACATAATGATTAAGTCTTTCGGACTCAATCAAATACTTGATCTCATGCTTGAATATATAGAATTTTTGTAGGATAATAATGGAATGAACTTATCTTTGCAAATTGTTCTGAAGTGAGTCTTTTGACCTCCTTTGCTTCCCTTGCGATCTGATTACAAGCATAAGCCCAATGTTGACCATCAATGGGCTAGAATCTGCAATGAAGGAGGAATTCCTTCTTTGCTTCCTTTAGCATATTCTCACCTTGTGCCTCTTTGCCTTGTTCATGTGGAATATTTCTAAGAGTGTCTTTAAAGAATTGACTGAAGGTTTCCTCGAAATATGTAGGCCCTGTAAATGTTATTTGATCCAAAAAACTATTTTTGGTTGGACAAAACATTATTGGGCGCAAGACCACATTGCTTGCCACAGGTTTCTTACCATCTCTCAAAGCCTCATATATTTGCATTGCATAGGATATATCAAGGCTTCGGCTATTAGTAAAGAGAGCTGCAGCTTCCACATCTTTGGCATTCATAAACCACGTCCTTTGACCCCAGATATATCCCACATCATCATCTGTAACTGCTTCATTAAGATGTAGATTAACATTTTTGATTGATGTGAGTTCATCCTGATCATCTTCAGCCTCGGGTTCTTAGTCTTCTTCATCTTTCTCTTCTTTTAACCGTTTTTCATCCACATTATCTCTCTCTATAGTGGGACGATGTCTTTTTTTACTGCTTGGAACCATGGCTCTTGCAGTACTAGCCTTTTGCATTTCACGTCATGGTTTGCTAGCAAGAGCTTCTAGCATAACTGTAGTGGATCGACCTTGATCTTCTTCAATTTTTTTTAATTTCCATGCACTCAAGGCTTGTGTTTCATCATCCTTAGTTACATCCACCATTTCTTGCTCTAGAAGTTTGCGCTCATGTTCTACACGTTTATGACAGTGTGCCTGTTCTTCTTGTCCCTGCATCGAAGTCTGAGCTTTTTGATCTCCTTCATGTGAAGATCCTTGAATATGAGGAGCATATTTTGCATCCTAAAAGTACTCAAACATTATCTTTGCATGCATCCTTTTTGCCACCACACTAGGAAATTGCTCCCAAGTATATGAAAGGGTCTCCAATGCACTTTGCAGCTCTGGAAACTTTGATGGTTGAGGAGGAGGCATCACAAAGGTCTTTGAGTCTCTCCTTTACACAATAATATGAATACCGCCAACTTCAGGATCTGAACTCTTTGTAAAAATATCCACAAAGGTCTCTTTTGGCTCTATTATTATGCCTACCATAAGGCTTGAAGTCATATCTTTTTTGAAGAAAGTAGCATCCCA
>NC_141620.1:13454104-13532154 GCF_047967505.1 Dipteris shenzhenensis | reverse complement strand
GAGATACCCATATACAGAAAAGTCCCTAAACCTCACCAAAAATGGCTACACCCAAGCAAACAATGACCCAATAATGACAGAAAAAAGAAGGAAAGATACACTTACAAATTATGCAATAAATATGGCTTTACCCACCAATTCGAAGTGGGATTGCCCCAATTTTTCTATGTGATCTTTTGTAGCTTCATGATGTAACTATATATATATATATATATATATGTACACACACACGGTTTCACTATGATCTTAATCTACCCGACAATGAAGCAACTCCTTCTGGGTGATAGTTTCTCACTTGGATCTTACCTGACCCATGATGTATTGCAAGTTTAGGGCAACCAGCAGTCTCAATGGATTATACTTTTATAACTCCTTTACTGAGGATGTATTTCGATTTTAAAGCAACCCTCTTTAATGGATTATGATGATATATTTGTACATCTTTTTATATATCCATACCTTGAGATAATTTTGTAACCCAAGAGATGTATGAAAAAAAAGGGGTGTAATAGTTCCCCCCTCCAGCCTATAGGATTATAGCAGAAAAATGCTTTCACCTAAGGGATATAGTTAAGCTCTTTGGTATCTGACCCATGAGAGATACATACATTCACCACTTTTCTTGGTTTCATTAAATACCCCTTAATGCCTTAATACTCTTCCTCTTTAGTTACACTTTTAAGATTTCTTACAGTGATAAAACTGACAAATGTTACTTAAGAATATTAGTACCTACATTTAATAATATTTATTCTTAAGTAATTAATATTTACTAATACGTTAATGTTTTGCTTGTGTTCATTTGCCACTTTAATAATTGTTTTTTTTCTTAGGTAAATCCCATCCAATGTTGTTCTCTAATGGATGGCATTTAATTTAGCTTGACCTTTTTTTCCCTTATTTTCTTTGTTCCATGACCATGCATGACATGGGGTTATGTGGGTGGTCTTGTAATGAGTTGTTACCCCTAAACCCCCCTAACTATAATAAACTAATACAAACTTCCCAACTTAAACCCCACCACCCACGTTGTAGAGCATGCGGCTTCTTTGTGATGGTTTTTTGTCCCCCTCCTTCCATATATACATCCATGTATTTTCTCTTACTCTTGCATTGTATGGTTTTTGCCTTCCTTTGCTCCTACTACCATCTTTTTGCCCTTCCTACACTTCTTACTTAATGTTCTTGATTGTATGTTCCTATGATATCTCCTACGTTGGACCCTCTGTCTTGATAGTCGCTTCCTTCCAACCTAGCTAACGATTATGCTCCTTCCAACCTATCTTGATAGTCTCTCATGGCCTCTCGCAGCTTGACTACCTTCCTCCTCCACCACCATGCTATCTTCCTCTTGTCCTAGGTTCTCAATGTGGATTTCATCCTGACTCACGTCTTGGAGGTACGAGCGCCTTCTAGCTCCTTAGTTCCTATCATCTCTCATAGCACAGCTGCTTCAATCATCTTTTTATTCCCCCCACTGCCATCCCTTTAATTCTTAGCTATACTATTTCTAGGAAGTTAAACTGAGTCGACTGGTTCACAACAACTCCTTCATGGTCTCTCCGTGTGCCTAGGTGCATGCTTTCACTCTTATTTGACTCCCCATCTTTGTATCTTTTACCATGGTCTACTCTCTATGAGCACATCCATGGTCCCCACTCCCTATGGGTGCATGTGCCTTCTCTTCGGCCATGCTTGGTTCCCTTTCATTGCTCTTTGATTTTATTTTTCTTTGAGTGCATTTCTAGCTCTATGTGGTATGTTTTGGACACTCATATATTGGGACCTTGACTGAAAGGCTAGCCTCGAGGGCATGGTTCTTTCGCATAAACTTAATTTGATTTTTATGTCTCACGCTTGTGGAGCAGTTTTCACATCCTCTGGTGTTGCCTCCTTCTTTGCTAAACTACTACTTGTCATAGTGGGATGCTATCGTACTATTTTGAGTGATGGTCCTCCTTAGTTCTTGCTCTCCATATTGAGCTTAATTCCTATTGTCCTACGGAAAAAAATTTTCACTTCTACGTTTTTCATTGATGTTCTCAACTACTTCTACTAACACTATAGCCAGTATGTCATGGTTGCCTCTCTCCCATTTGATCATTAGCTAGTAGCCCTAGTCTCTCAAACTTGTCCTAGTCCAGGTTGTGAGCCTGGTTACCTGCTTGTTTCAGTTCCTCTTGGTTTCTTCTCCCTGTGTGCTTGCAGCTCAAGCTTCTCTAACAATCATAAACCTAGAAGGTACCAAGATATGGATAGCCGAGGAATTCACACGAGATCAATTGAAGCTTCAGGCGATAGAATTAGCCAAGGTTAAGGCTGCTACAAAGGATGGAAAATGGAGAGAGGAGAAAGCTTGCAAGTTTACTCCAGCCCCTACCTATCCCAGAGAGACCATGGGAAAGTGTATCTATGGACTTCATCACCTACCTGCTGGATTCTGAAGGATACACAGGTCTGCTCATTGTAGTTTGCAGGCTAACTAAGTTCGTCCATTTCATACCCTTCAAGGGACCTTGTGATGCAGCAGAGATGGCTAGACTCTTCTTCAAACACGTCATGAGTGAAGAACCACGGATTGCCCAAAGAAACCATCTCAGATCGAGATGGTCGCTTCACTGGAGCATTCTGGCAAACGTTGTTTGCACTTTGTGGCACCATCCTCCAATTCACAAGCGCGTATCACACTCAAGTTGATGGGAACAGACTACTGAGCACATTAATCAATTGGTTGAGGACTACCTCAGGCACTATGTACAGGGAGACACACATTTTTGTCTCTCAATAGAGTGCCAACACACACTATTTTGTGTGTTTATCAAAACACAACACGGTCTACTGATTTTGTGTTTTTCAATGCAACAGTAAGTGCATTGGTATCATGAGTACCATGAAAAGTAGAAGCACCCAATCTTCTCTTAATGGAAGGAGTCATACTTCGCAGCACCTATTTAGAAGACCAAGAGTGTTACCAGACCCTCTAGCCATGGTGGCTCATCCTTCAGCAGCTGCATGTACAACCCCTCCGGCTGCTACATGTGCAACCCCTCTTGCAGCTGTATATGCAACTCCCCTAGCAAGACCTGATCGTACCAAGAAAAGGGTAGAGAGATTGGACTGAAAAGGACATGCATGATGCAATGGAGGCACATGATAACGGATTGTCAATGCAAGCCTGCTCAAAATGGTGGGGCATGAGTTGGTCTGCCTTGGCTGCATGGTTGGAAGGAAGAACAACCAAAAAACGCAAGGGACCAACACTTGTACTATCTGAACAAGAGGAGAAGGCATTAGTACAGTGGTGCTTTGGAATGCAAGAGTCGGGTCGAGGCATTATAGTTCATGATTTGAGCTTGAAGGTAGCTACTATATGCCAGACTCGGCCCACCCCATTCACAAATGGTGTTCTTGGCAAAAGTTGGTGGGATGGTTTCCGAAAAAGAAGCTAAGGTAGAGAGAATCATAGCAAGCAAGAGTGGCCAAAGAAAAGCAGAGAATTGAGGAGTGACAAGCCAAGGCAGCCAGAAAGACATGGGAGATTCAGCAAGCCCAATTTGAGGTGAAATTGAGGGCAGCTTTGTGGGGAGGTGTTCCTCTACGTAGTGACGGTCTTATCTCCCTACATGTGCCTACTGTAGAGCATCGCATGGCTCGTGCCCATCGGTTTGAAGCTTCAAGGGCAAAGAGGGCAAACAATCAAATGAACTTGTATGCAGCCCCTAGTTACCATTGAAAGAGGAAGTTTTCAAATGCTCTTTTTTGAAGGCCAAACACAGAAATTGTGTGGGATGGTCTACTCTTGTGAAATAAGCATTGTAATCAGGCCGATTACTGTTTTGTACTGAGCCCCTTTTGGAAGCTTTGTGCTCTATTGTGAACTATTTTCCCCACATGAGTGGAAAAGCCAACTGAGATTTGGTATTGCAAGAACCCATCTTACTACTGCAAATTGAATCTGGGTGGAAAATATAGGTAGATTTAATTTTGTCTATGAGTATGAGTGCCCTTGTGAAATGCTTCTCAAGAGCAATTCTGATATCTAGGTCAATTGGTAGCCCTTGTTGCTTGCTGAATATAATAACAAAAAGAATAATCTCTAGAAAAACAAAAACAACAAAAATAAGCCACTTTCATGCCTACAAGAGCCAAACTGAAGTGTATAATTTGATGGACAGACAGAATGACAATGGTTTTATAATATAGAAGACACAATCTCATGACAGGGATTTGGTTCCTGCTACACACTATTTGGTATTAATGCCAAAAAAGAATCTCCAGTTGGACTAACTTGAGTATTGCATATGAACCTTCTGTAAATTCCACAATTCTGTAACATCTTGCCAGACATTCTCATCAACCTATTCACACAGCCACTCTTTCTCCAACAAAGGGATCTATCCCACCAATCCTGAATTTGAGAAACAAACGATTTTTCATCATCCTCTAGCATATTAGTGCAGAGGCACAGGAGATCAATTCTACAACCTTGACTTCTACAACAATAGGGTTGTTTCCAAAACCAAGCACAAGAAAGCATGCAGCCCAGAAATGCTCTGAATGTAGTGAAATGGCTCCCCTCTTTCCAACCCCTTGAACCATCGCCTTTGCTACTTGAACTCCACCTCTCTTTCTTGCATACAATTGAATAATTTCATGAAAGTGAATCCAGCCTTTGCCAATGGCCCTCCAAAGCAACATCTCATCATCAAGAAAGACAAAAGAGGCAGTCTAGGCTGCATACAAGTCTACTGTTATCATGATTGTCAGTGTCAATGCAATTGTTTCTGTTGCCAGTAAAGTCTTAAGCAAGCAGCAAGGGCTGCCAAACTCAAATTGGCTGGGATTGGTTGTTGGAATTCCTGCACAACATGAGACTCTCTATATTGTGCTCTAGGTCCAAACTTTAGGAGCAAAAATAGCGTGCAGGTTCACGTAATCCAATGGGTGGTCACAAGACATGCGATGGGCAAATTATGGACATAGAGGAACATCATAGAGAGGAACACATGGTTGACGTCTCACCCCCTGAAATGGCTGACCACACATCTGAGCCTTGAGGATTTTGGGCTTGAAGAGTCCACATCTTTGGAGGCATTACATTGTTGTAGAGGCCCATGTCTACGTATTGAAGCACCCCCACTTTTGCGTGTTGTACTTTGACAATCCTTGTAGATGGACACTTCACGATTGGTGAATCGCTCCCAAAGTTTTGCTGGAAGATGATCTCTACACTGCAAAGGAGTTCCCCACTCCAATTGCACAAAATCCACAGGGAAGTAGAATCTGGGCGCCCTGCAAGTTAGGGGGACACAACACTGGCCCCTTTACCCTAGCAGAGGCTCGCAAGAAATTAGAGAAGGCCCAGTGAAGGATGAAGAAGTAGTACGACTCCAAACACAGGCCCCAGGAGTACAAGGAAGGAGATCTGGTGTATCTAAAGCTCAACCTTGACCACTTCGACTACCCCAGTGAGATAACTCATCGCCTAGCCCGCAGATATGACGGACCCTTCACCATCACAAGAAGGAATGGTCGGTTAGCCTATGAGCTAGCACTACTGGTGCACTACCATGTGCACTTGGTATTTCACATGTCAATGCTCAAAACCTCGGTTAAGGATGAAGACTCCGAGCCGATTCAACGAGCCCGAGGCCTCGCACTAATGGTGGACAGAGGGGAGGTGGAAGAGCTTGAGGCAATCCTCAAACACAGGGATCGACCGAACCACTTTGGTGCCAATCACATTTATCTCTGTAAATGGCTCGACGAGGCGGAGACTTCCAATTCGTGGGGGAGTGAGGCTTTACTGTGGTGCTTCCAACAGCACGTCATCGAGTATAACGATGATCACCCCTTCCCTTGCCCGCGCGGCAGTCGAAGAAAGAGGGGGGATGTGTAACCCTGTGTGACAAGGAGATCCATAGGGGCACCTGGGCCCTTGCATCCCTCACACGATCCGACGACCAGGATTCGAACCCATCGACCAACCAAGACGCGAAGTCTCGATGCCAAGGAGATGACCGAGATCTACCCTAATCAAGCCAGCCAATCGATAGTTGTTGGGATGGGCTAAACAATCAAAGGTGTCAGCCTACCACCAATAGCCAACCGAGCCATGCAGACAGCTCGTCGACGCTGCCGTCCCATGGAAGGCAAGGGGTGGACACATGGTAGTAGAAGGACAGTCGGGTAGATGCAGACAACGTTTACATGGCACTGGGCGCTACATGAGGGCATGCGTGCCCCACGAGGAAGGTACGTGGTGGAGGACCATAGGGGCACAGAATGAGGTGGATACGGGACACTTGGCATAGGCACGAAGACAGGGATAGCACCGGCATCTGTGAGGGCAGTTACCATTGGACAAGGACTACCTCGGACTACAAAGCGGATCCTCTGTCGTCACGATTGACAGATCTCGACCACTAAGGGAAGCGTGGAGGCCATGTGGCAAACAGGATTTGTGAGGACCAGTGAGGCATGCTCTAGGAGCCAATCGGCACACAGCGCATGGCGACGTGCCACGATATCTCCACAAAACCCACAGCAAGTCTGGAGCCAACGCGTGGAGATCATCTGACCGGCCAAAGACCGATCTAACGACTCTTGATGATGCTCTTTCTATAAAAGTGCACTGGCACTTCGAGCCAGATGGAGTGACGAAGGGAATAAAAGATAGTCTGAGCTCGGGAGGAGTTACGAGCTTCATTTCATCGAGGGAGTGACCAGGAGGCGGGTCCGTGAGTGCATGAGCTCATGGCGTCAGAGCGCTGAAGCGAGGCATCGATGTGCCCATCGAGGGAGAGTAGTGTGCGTGTGTGGATCTCCAAGCTTCTATAACTTACAGAATCTATCTGCCTGCATAACGAGCTCCTTCTACCATGGCTTGTGTGTCTGGTTTGGTGTGGGTGTTGTGTAACTATCGACTATGTAAGCAGTGCGTGTGCGAGACGGTGGAGTTCTGTGTGCATGGCGTGACACCTTGACTGTGTGTCTCTATGAACATGTGTTAGGATTAGAGCAACGTGCCTTCTCTTAGTTAGTTTGGTGTGTGTGTCAAGAGTGGTAGGCTTACGAGCCAGGCAAGTTTGCAGACAGAGTCCTAATATTTCCATTGGGTTAGGAAGTCACAGTCTGTCTGTCGTCTGTTGGTTGAGGTTCACTGTGGAAACACAATATAACCAAAGGGAGATCTAACGAGGTCAACCAAGGCCTCGAGCTCCCTTGGTTAGCTCGGACGGGCGATGACTATAGCATCAAGCGTTCGAGCCTCGTTGGCTCTTGACTCGCATTTAGAATCAGAATCTCGGCAAAAGGTATATTCTCCATTGACCCTCCTGTCCTGCCTTGACCTACGATTAACACCTGGTAAGCGGACACCTTTCTACCTATGGTTAGTTTGCACGTGGAGCCCGGAGGACATGTTATAAGGAACTGGTGTGTATAGTAGGGTAATATACCCTCTATAGCCCTGTGGAAGATCTCCTGTGTGTATATTGGGAGGTCTCGAGTTCGAGGGCTAGCTTGCAGGTCAGCGCACGTGCAGCGAAATTTGCGGAGCAGGATTTGCAGGCAGAGTTTGATGGGGAGAACTATTGTCGGGCAGCGTGACCCCTTCTCTTTTTGGCACGTGTCTGTGTGTGAACACAAGGTGCAGGTTAACAAGCCCTAGAATTCAAGAAGAAGGTTGAGGGGTGGGTTAATCTTTTAAAGGTCCCCTCGCCCATTCGACGGTCATGACTTAATCGAGGAATCGATGGTCTCGGTTCATAGCACTATCAACGATGTGGATATACTGTGCATGTGATCCAATGGTGCAGGGCGCGTCTTCATACTTAGTTGTTTTGGTGGTTTCACTTGTAAAGGCTTTGGAGAGCCTGGTTGAGGAAAGACTCTCGGCTTGAGTCGAAGAGCAAAAGATATGCAGAGCCAGTGTTTTGCTAGGGAAGCTCCATTGGCGAGGATCCCAAGGGGACAAGTGAGGTCCAAAGCAAGCCAAAAAAAAAACGAGAAGTGTGCTTTGGCCCCTGTTACACCCCCCCGCCCCCCCTTCCTTTTTCCCCCTCTCTGGGTTTTTTTCTTTCCCCCCCCCTTCTCTCTCTCTCTCTCTCTCTCTCTCTCTCTCTCTCTCTCTCTCTCTTCCCCTCCCACTTTCTCCCTCCCTCTCTCTCTCTCTCTCTCCTCTTCTCTCTCCCCCCCTTTTCTCCTATCTCCTCTTGCCCCCCCCCTTTTCTTCCTCTCTCTCTCTCTCTCTCTCTCTCTCTCTCTCTCTCTTTCTTTCCCCCCTTTTCTTCCTCTCTCCCCCCTGCCCCCCGCTCTCTCTCTCTCTCTCTCTCTCTCTCTCTCTCTCTCTTCCCTCTCCCCCCCTCTCTCTCTCCTCGCCTGTCTTGCCACTCCCTAACTAATGACACTCCTAACCTAAGGGCCTAAAGCCCCTAATGACAAGGGCTTATAAGCCCTTGCCTTGTTTTGCAACAAAACTTACAATGCTCAAAGCTCCTCTGCCCAATTGAAATGTCCAAATTCTGATCCATAAACTTGAGATACAACTCCGTCTGATCTGACCCAACATGCAGGAATAAGAGAATAGTGAGCCCCCTATTTGCTACTACTAAAAGAAAAGAAAACATAGTCTAATTAAAATATGTAATGAAGCAAAACAATGCTCAACCACCGCGCTGGTTTAGGACAATCATAATTTCAATGACCACAGTCAACCTAGTTTAGGACACGTTTTGGATAGTCAACCACTAGGCTAGTTTAGGACACGTTTAGGACATCACAATTTCAACCATTAGGATGGTTTAGGACATTCTCACAATTTCAACCACCGGGCTGGTTTAGCCTGATGGTCTCAACTTCACATATTAGACAATAACAAGTATATTGCTTTTCATTTTTTACTTTCACCATTAGAAAATAACAATATATTGCTTTTCATTTTTGAATTTCACAATTTCAATCACAATTTATGTCTGTAACTGCTTGGTGTTTGTTTGAATCAGCACCGAGTTGGTTTGAAACAATCACATTAAGTCCAAGCCATCCCGGTCTAGAAATAGTGGTATATGACCTGAATAGCAAGAAATTAAATTTAACGAATTTAAGTACTAATAAGAACCACAATGATTTCAACCACCGGGCTGGTCAATAACTAATGTCTGTTCAACCACGCTGGTTCAAGATGATCACATAACTGGTGATTGAGCTGAAGCAGCCACTGTTACATGATGTTCCAACCACCGAGCTGGTTTAGTAAAATAACAATATATTGTGAAATATATTGCTATTAATTTTTGCTCAACCACGCCATCGGGCTGGACAACAACTAATGTCTATGCAACCACACTGGTTCAGGACAATCACATAACTAGCAATTGAGTTGAACTAGCCTATGATTGCATGATGTTCCAACCACCGGGCTGGTTTAGGACAATCACATTTAGTCCAACCCTGGTTTAAGAAATGAGACAAGTAAACTATCTCAAAGCTCAATCACATACAACCACTGAGCTGGTTTAGGCACCACTGACCTATGTTGTATCTAGCATATGTATGACGTGCTCCTCAAACACCTTGTGTCCCGTCCGCTTCGTACAAATGTCCTTTTTATTTGGACAAACTCTTGTATTTTCATGCCAAAACAACATTACTATAGCAATAACTTCCGCACTTAGGCTATCTCTCCTTTTCTTGTGTTTTGTTGAAGCCCACAAACTTCTCAGATCGGGATGATCATGCATTGCTTCTACTCTACGTTCAACCAGTGGAGCCACACTGGTCCTTCTGATTGACATCTTTGACATTGTGCGCCCAAGCTATTTCTCCTTTGTTTCAGGGGACACCAACATAGCTAATGTCACCCTCTTTTTTTTTGGGCAAACTAATGTCGCCCTCTTTGCAACTAGTTGATCTAAGCTGTGCACCCCTTTCACTATATGTAGGCCATTTCTCAAGTTAGAGATCATCATCTCTTGGGCGTGCATCTCCAAGGTGTTGGTAGGGTTGTTACTCTACAAACTTTAGGGTGCATGCATGCCCAAGGTGTTGGTAGGGTTGTTACTCTACAAACTTTAGGGTGCATGCACACCCAAGGTGTTGGTAGGGTTGTTACTCTACAAACTTTAGGGTGCAGGGTAGAGATTGTGAAGACTAGTAATCACCTAATTGTCCTCATGTTGCTACCTCGAATGGTCCCACCAATTGTGACACCACAACTCGTGTTCTTTACTCCAATGGCAATGATCGAATGCATGCATCTGCAACCGCTTCTTGCTGCTACTCTGCAAGGAGTCTTCTTTCTTCTCGTGTCCTCCATTACCGATTCAATATCGTGCCAGCACTTTCCTCGACCTACACTCTGTTCCTTGTGCCTTGACCTAGCATTTTAGCTTTCCTATCTCCTAGCCTCTATCTGCTCTCTTGCAAGCCATGGCAAGCTGCATCATGCATGTTGCCATTGACGCCATGGCCACAATCAGTCCTCCAGAATAGACCCAGAGAACCTAGTTGGTGAGGCAAGCAAAGAATAGAAGACAACTTACCCAAAAGAAGACAATGGCAAACCAAAATCTACGCAAGGTCATGTCAAGGTGCATGCGGGTTGCAGGGCATTTGCAGGGTGGGGACAAGTTGCAGGTACTTAATCTTCCAAGATTTGATGGGCGAGAGGTGTGAAAATTTTAAATTCAAGAGAGTAGCAAAATTTTAGCCGCCGGTTTTCCCCCCTTCGATGATACATGTCAGCAAAATTGGATATCCCAAACAAGTGCAATGTGGCCTAAAATGATTCAAAACACAAATAGGCCAAAGGAAATGCTATCAGGTTTGATGCTTTGTATTATTACGTGCAATGACCTTTCTTATGAGCCATATAGCAAGAAAGTGCATGGAAAAATAAACAATTCAAAATTGTAAATAGTGTTTTATTTATTAAAACATCTTTTCACATGCACAAATTGCACTTTCCCAACTTCTTCCATTTTATGGTGAATCTAGATACCAATACTAACAACTATCAATGTTTTAAGGCCACCATGTAGTAGTCCCACTAGTTTGGATTCGAAATTCTCAATCCGTTCAACAAATCAGAAAAAAGTTATGGAGCATGCCCTCAAATGGGTATGCATCACTTTAGCGCAGCGTTGGAGGCCCGCTAACCCATGCATAATGTTCTCATATAGGTGTGTCTTGGGTTGAGGAGAATCTTATGTAGTGTAATTTTGAATGATTACTTGGTTGCATGTATGTATAGAACAAAATTTTGATGTTTTTGAATAAATTGCTATACCCCATAGTCTTCAGGATGCATGCTTCACATGCAACATACCACTTGTAATGATTTGATGGTCTTGTTCCAAATCCTTATTTCATAAGTTTCTACTCTCATGTTCAAGTTTGGAATGTGTACTACAACTTGAAGACAAATTTTGCCGAATTCCATTGAGCAATGCATAAGTTATGGGTCATGCAAGATACCTATATGTAGAAAAGTCCCTCAACCTCACCAAAAATGGCTACACCCAAGCAAACAATGACCCCATGAGATGGGTAGGATGCCTCACTTGTGGCCCCAAGAGTGTGAGCATAGAACTCAAGAGCATGGTTCTACAACTCAGGAGGGTGGTTCAGGAACCCAAGAGCGTCCTCCTAGAATTGTTCTCCCAAGGCACCATGGTTCCTTTCCAAGGTAGACGAGGCACGGGCCAAGGCAGATATTGCATCATTTTAGACACCCACGGGACACGTGTTTCCTGAGGTGAGCATTTACAAAGGACAATAAGCTTAGTGGCCTCAAGTCCCTTGATTGGCATAAGGCCTTACATGTATTCTACATGTTAGCTTGAAAGAAGAGTAGAACTAAGATTGTGATGCTTTTGTGTAACTTATATGATTGTGACACATTGTTATAACTCCTTTATTACTTGGGTAATTTATCCTCCCAATTACTATGAGAGGATGCTTATTAGAGGATGTTAGAACTGCTATCTACAAGATCAATGACATTGTCAGGTATGCTTACTATCATTCCACTTTCATTATATTTCATACAATTTTAAATTATGGGTATAAAACATTGAATCTTACAAGTGCATGTGGAATAGGTGGATCTCACAAAAAGATATCTCTATATCAAGCATCGAGAGGGCTAAGGTGGATTCCATCGAAAAAGTGTGCTTTCTTGAGAAGCACTTTCCCTCAAGCATTATGACGACTCAAGTGCACTTGCTTGTACATGTAGTTGATGAGGTTGCCATTGTTGGAACCATTCATAGTTATTGGATGCTTTTCCTTGAATGGTTTATGAAAACCTTGAAGGGATTTGTAAGGCAAAGAGCTAGACCCAAAGCAAGCATGGCAGAGGGATGGCTTGTGCAAGAGTCATTAGTATACATCACAGAGTTTGTTGCATCCATGGATCCTGATATGCCACATGCTTGGAACATCAAGGACGATGATCGTGTCATTGCAGAGGTTCCCCAAGGTAAAGGGGTTGAAATAAAGATGAGTGAAGACCAAAGAGAGAAATTCAATAAGTCTTGTGTCCTCAATAGTCCTGAGATACAAAGCTCGATGGAGAGATGAAGAGGCCAAAGCAAAAATAATAAACGAGAGGGTGAGATTTAGAGTCATGCACAGGTAGAGGGTGCCATATCCACTAGACCTTGCTCTTCATCCAAACAGATGTCTCGTGATTGGCTACAAGAAGCTCTTCATGAAGACGAACATGATGGAGACGACGTAACCGATCGAGAGCGGGAGCTTGTAGTCACTACAAAATTCATCCTCCTTGTTTTAATCATGTTCTTTTGTAGTACAAAAACTATAGTCCATTGTGGTAAAATGGACGGCATTTTTGTGTGGAACGCATCGATTCAAGAAGAGTCACATATGATTGTGGGTTCATGACTAACTTTGTACAAGATAGCTGAGCAAGTGCTTCTGATACCAATATTCTCTCCTCATAGTTAGATTATTGTGGGACCATATGTGACATCTATGAAGTTGATTTTAGATGATTTAGTATTTTCATTCTTGATGTCAAATGGTTTAGAACTATCTACGATGGTCCCAATGCTACAGTCAAGAAAGACAGATGTGGTTTCTTTGCCATTGACTCCAACCAGACCCTGGACTAATGAAAGTGATACTTTTATTCTTCCAGAGCATTGTGAATAGGTACACACTAATGAATTGATTAAAAGCTAATATCTTTGTTTTTAAACAAATGTTGGTAGATGTTAATATATAAATTTTTTAATACTTGAGCGTAAATGAATATAATTACTAGCACCTAATTTGTATCTTCAACGTAGGTGGCCTTTTCATCTAGATCTTTTGGATCCAAGATGGTGGTACATGGTCCAAATTGCTCCTGAAGTAAACAAATTTTTGAAGATAGGAATGTGGATATGGAGATGCCAGCAGAAGATCCAAATAATGATGCCGATGGATCTAGGGGAGAGGATGAAGATGACGATATGGGCCACAAAGAAGGTGACAATAATGACATTGTAATGGAGGAAGGTGGAGATCACAACTTTGGGGAAGAAGAGGGAGAAGTAGATGCTGGTGAGCTAGAGGGTCAAGTTTTAGGTAGACATACAATAGGGTATGATAATGTAGGTGATCAATTGTATGTAAGCAAGGATTTGCGAGGGAATTAAAACGGGCATTTTAAATCAGTGAATTAAAAAATTTTAAACATTTTTTGACCGCCCCTAGAGTAGTGTCGGTGGTGGACTCACTTAGGCCAGCTAATATCTACCCACACTAGGATCCAAAATGGATAAATGCATAGCTCTCAGTTGATGGTTTATCATTTGTGCTTTGAAAGGATTATTTTTTTAAGAATGTTTTTTAAAATATATTTGAAGATATTTTCACAAAAATATAAGAAAGAAAGTTTTTTTTCGTAGACATTAGCTTTTAAAATTTAGTGAAATCTCATGTTTTTTTGTA
Source organism: Dipteris shenzhenensis (assembly GCF_047967505.1). NCBI lineage: Eukaryota > Viridiplantae > Streptophyta > Polypodiopsida > Gleicheniales > Dipteridaceae > Dipteris > Dipteris shenzhenensis. Next base: position 13,518,192 of record NC_141620.1, on the reverse strand, counting down.
TGTTACTAGCTATATAGTCTATAGGTTACAAAAAACTAGTAAAAAATATATATGAGATTGAATGTAGGTATTCATATGCCAGTGGAGAGTCCACATATGCCGACTTATGACTAATCGCATATGGATACAAACTACCTTTGAACCATGTGCCAGTGGTGGGTGGTCCACATATGCCGATCATCGGTAATACTCGCACATGGATGTGAAATTGGAAATGATATATTATAGTTTATATGTACTTATTAGGTAATAGGAAGATGAAAATACTTGGCTTTCACCGGTTGTGGCTCGCATTTGCCAGCTATTACTGATAACAACCCATTGAAAGTCTAGCCGGTTGTGTAGCTCACAATTGCGAGCTTGTATCAGCCCACAAATTACATGCTAGAGATCATTATAGACTATTCTAGTTTGCTTGTAAGAAGAAATTTGTGGCATTCTCTATAATGTGCATTTATGTGCAGCGATTAATACTATCTTATCTTAGAACAATTAGTTAATCTTATATAGGTATGAAGTGTATGTCTAAACTTATGTTAGATATGTTTAACCTAGGTAGCATCCTTCACTTCATAGATTCAAAACAAAGGGTCTTGATAAGTACACATGGTGGTATTGGTGGCTACTGCAGCAGTATGTGTCAAATACTGACATTCGCATACAGAGCATGATGATGCGAATGATCATAGTGCAGATAGTTGCTTACCCAAGAAAGAGACACTCATAGGAAAAGGAAACTTGTCATCCCACACCTATTTCTATAGGTAAATTACCACATCTACAACCATCCATTTATGTCAGGAGGAGGCATAAAGACCTCTTCTTGCAAATCACCATGCAAGAAGGCATTCTTTACATCCATTTGATGTAAAGACCATCCCTTTGATGCAGCCATAGCAATTTGCATACCCCTTGACAACTAATCTTGCCTTGTATCTATTCACAGAACCATCTGCATTGTGCTTGATCTTATAAACCCACTTACATCCAATTGCATTCTTGTCTTTAGGCAAAGGCACCAATTCCCATGTAGCATTTGCTTCCAAGGCATCCATTTCTTCATCCATGGCTTTCTCCCATTTTTCATTTCCCATGGCTTGCTCAAAAGAAGTGGGTTCCGGTTCCTGTATCACTTTGACCATATAGGCATAGTGAATGGCTGTAAATCCATCATATTTCAGCCTATCCACAAGATACCTAACCCTGGTAGACCTGCGCAAAATAGGCTCACTTCCAGGTGCTCTCAAAACATCCCTGGTCTTCCTTACTCCAGTTGTAACAACAGAAGGAATACCCAACTCATCATCAATGCTCTGTTCTGAGCCATTGGATTCACCATCCACATAAGAGTGACCTGCATTCACATCAAACATGGGCTGATCTACCTTCTCTTTTCCTTTTCGTGATACCTGCGTACCACTATCTGCATTGCTTTGAGGAGATTCTCCTGATCTCAATCTGCCTGTCCATGGCAAAGTATGTGAACCATTGCTAGAGGACAGTGCAGGTCCACTGATATTTTGTGATTGCTGCTGTGAATTCTGTGCAGCATTACCATTTTGTGCATCTACATCAATCATCACATTTACTGGTTTATACCAGCTGCTCATCTCATAAAAAACATATCTGCTCACTGTAAACTTATGAGTAGAAGGGTTATAGCATCTATACCCTTTCTGCTGTAGAGAATAACCAATAAAGACGCACTTCTCAGCTTTTGGATCCAACTTGGACCTCAACTCATCTGGCACATGGACATAGGCAATGCAACCAAAAATTTTCAAATGAGAAATGTCTGGTTTTCTACCAGTATACATCTTCTCTGGCATCATGCCATGTATTGCTGCAGTGGGAGTCCTATTCATTATGTAAACTACTGTAGCAACTGCTTCAGCCCAATAATAATCTGGTAGATCTTTCTCATTTAGCATGGCCCTAGATACCTCTCCAATATGCCTGTTTTTCCTTTTTGCAATTCCATTTTACTGTGGGGTATGACTGCATGAATATTGCTGCTTTATGCCATGCTCCTAGAGGAACCTTGCAAACTCATTTGAGAGGTACTCTCCCCCTCCATCTGACCTTAGGTATTTTATTTGTAGGCCTGTTTCTTTTCAACCATAGCTTTAAAAGCTTTGAAGTGCCCAAACACTTCACTTTTCTTTTTCATAAAATACACCCAAAGTTTTCTGCTGAAGTCATTAATAAATGTGACAAAATAGTGACAGCCTCCAATAGATGCAGCTTTAGTAGTCCACACATCAGAGTGGATTAATTCCAATGGCTTTTTACTCTCTTGAACATGCCTAGGAAATGGTTTCCTTGCCTATTTTCCATATTGACAGGCTTAACAAACCTTATGCATTTCTGCAACCTTGAATTTAGGCAATCCTGCAACAATATTTTGGGCTTGCATTGATTTAAGTCCTTGTATATTAACATGACCAATGCATTAATGCCAGATATCAATATCTACAACTACACCAGTCCCTTTCCCGTAGCATATACTATGCTCTCGCCACACTACGAAGGGCGTCTCAATCTGAGACAGTGCACTCTTGCACTTCTGGCTGTGCTACCTATAGAGATTTGCTCCCAAACTCGAAATAGGAAAGCAACACTGGTCCTCTTACCAGGACACCACGAACTTGGTTTGCTTTCTTGAGCTCCTTACCACGAACAAGGCTCTGATACCATGTGAAGATAGTGGGAGAGAGGGAAGGAGTCTCACTTGCGGCTTTCTCACATGCACAATGGGGGAATACACACAAAGGTGGAGGCTGAAAACAGTTTTCCTCTTCTTAGTTGTGTAAGCCAAAAGAACTCTAGTACAAAGAAATAGAGAACCCTATATGTGGGTCTCAAACCAAACTCAACTAACTAAGGTGGCATACTAACTGAGCCACAAACTAGAGTAGATAAGGATAGCTGTCATCTAGCTATTATTCGTGGGCGGTGTACCAACCACGTCTGCAGCTAACAAGTCGGTGACATAAATGCACAACGGTCACCCTGGCATATCGCGAGTGGAGCTCGATATATCAACACTCATCTCCCTCGTAAGTCATGGAGATTAAGGGTTGAGGAACTAAGGGTTTAGGGAGAGCATAGGAGTGGGAGAGGAAGAAGATGTAAGAGCATGGGGGGAAAGGAGAGAGAGAAGAGGGAGGAGGAGGAGGAGGGAGGAGGGAGGAGGAGAGGGGAGGAGGAGGAGGAGGAGGAGGAGGAGGAGGAGGGGGGAGGAGGAGAGGGAGAGGATGGTTCCAAGGTTGGAGGAGAGGGGAGGAGGAGTTGTAGAGTTAGGACATGCTTTTGGACGTGGAGTGCAAAGGAGTATGGACAGTTGAGACAATTGCTTGGAATACCAAAGTAGAACTCAACACAATGCCCCAAAGAGTGTGGACTTCATTCCATTATGGGTATTTATACAAGATCAAGAGCTTCTCTCTCTGCATGTAGGAATTGTAAGAAATTCTCTCTCAACATGAAGAACTTGCATATAGAAGCTGCATGTAGGAGTTGCATGTAGAACTCGCATGTTGCATGTTGCATGTAGGAGCTACATGTAGAAGTCGCATGAAGAACATGCATGTAGGAATCACATGTAGGACTTGCATGTAGGAGTTGCAAGTAGAAGTTGCAAGTAGAACATGCATGTAGGAATCGCATGTAGGAGTTGCATGTAGGAGTTGCATGTAGAACTGGCATGTAGGAATCGCAAGTAGAACTTGCAAGTTGAGGATTCCTTAGAGAGATTATTCCTAGCCTTATGCAAGTACAAGAGGAGCATTGCTGCTACTCTACACACACAATTTGTGCTACCTAAGTCCCTTTGTTGGCATAGAGACAACATACTCTTGGATCCATTTTATTACCCGTCCTCGGGTTATGGCTTATTGTGAGCACTTTGCACCATACAAATTTTGCTCAATTTCCAGGTAGCGTGTATCCACTATTTGTTCGAACAGAGATACATGGCATGCTTCTAAGAAGATGACTCTTTGATAGAGTCAGCTTGTAATCTAAGCATCAACCCATTCATTGGGATTGAAATTGAGTGGAGGCAAATGGCTATCAAGGTGATATGGGACCTCCAGAATGTATTCCAATGTTTTGTAAAAGATAGCACTTAGGCAAAGGAAGCGATCAATGTTGCCATGCATTGCTTGCTCATGCTGCTGAACTGCTCGTATTCTACACTAGAGTATGGTTCGATCATTGGCCAATTAATGGTGCGATCTTCATTCAGAGTGTGCATGTTGTCTTCCCATCTTTGACATCATGAAACTACATAGAACTTGGGATGGGTTCTGCGACATGGAGGTGCATGTAGGTACCCTTTTAAGAATATTACATCAAAGAGCTTGGGACGCCGGTGCCAATCAGGTTGTGGATCCAACTTGCTTATCCAATCTTCACTAATTTGACGCTCATGAATTTTGGTAGGGAAGTTGTCCAATGTCCATCCACCTCGAGTTCTCATATCCTGGTCCATCCACCTCGAGTTCTCACATCAGGATATTTGCTCCAAAATCCCTTCTGGATGCACACACCAAACTAAGTGAAGGCACACTGGTTTAATCCTAACACACATTCACAGAGACACACAGTCAAGGCATCGCGCCATGCACACAAAACTCCACCGTCCCACACACACATTGCTTACATAGTCGACAGTTAAACAACACCCACACCGAATCAGACACACAAGCCATGGTAGAAGGAGTTTTTGTTATGTAGGCAAATAGATTCTACAAGTTACAGAACCCTGGAGGTCCACACACGCACACTACTCTCCCTTGACATGCACATCAATGCCTCCTCACTTTAGCACTCTGATGCCATTAGCTCACATGCTCACGGACCCGCCTCCTGGTCTTTCCCTCGATGGAACGAAGCTCATTGCTACTCCCGAGCTTAGCTGTTTTGGTATTCCCTTTGTCACTCCTTCAACCTCTGGCTTGAAGTGCTAGTGTGCTTTTATAGGAAGAGGATGGTCAAGAGCAGTTGGATTGGTCTTTGGCTAGTCGGATGATCTCCACGCATCGACTTCAGACTTGCTGTGGGTTTTGTGGAGATATAGTGGCACATTGCCACGTGCCGTGTAGCGATAGGCTCGTGGAGCATGCCTCACCAGTCCTCACAGCTCTTGTTTGCCACGTGGCCTGCACGCCTCCCTTAGTGGTCTAGATTTGTCAATCGTGGCGACAAAGGATCACTTCGTAGTCCAAGGTAGTTCTCGTCCAATGGTAACTGCCCTCATGGATGCCGGTGATGTCCCTATCTCTGTGCTCATGCCAAGTGTCCCGTATCCACCTCGTTCTATGGCCCTATGGTCCTCCACCATGTACCTTCCTCATGGGGTGCATGTGCCCTCATGTAGTGCCTAGTGCCACGTAAATGCTATCTACTCCCTCTGGCTAGCTTAGCCTTTGCCCGACTATCCTGCTCCTACCATGTGTCCAACCGGTGCCTTGCATGGGGGTGACAGTGTCGATGGGCTATTTGCATGGCTCGGCCATGTGCCCGATTGGTCATCATGCACACTATCATCGTGGCTGTTGGTGGTAGGCCAAAACCTTTGATTGGTTAGCCCATCCCAGATGTCAATTGACTGGCTCGATTAGGGCAGATCCTGGTCATCTCCTTCGCACCAAAACCTCGCGTCTTGTTGGGTCGATAGATTTGAATCCTGGTCATCGGATCGTGTGAGGCCCCTATGAATCTCCTTGTCACAGGAGGTTCCTGTTACAAACCCCCCTCTTTCTACGACTACCGCGCGGGCGAGGGAAGGGGTGGTCATCGTTATACTTAGTGATGCACTATTGGAAGTGCCACAATAAAGCCTCACACCTCCATGAATTGGAAGTCTTCGGCTGGTCGGTTCAGTTGATCCCTGTGAGGATTGCCTTAAGCTCTTCTGCCTCCCCTCTGTCCATGGTTAGTGCGGGGCCTTAGGCTCATTGAATCCGCTCGAGGTCTTCATCCTTAAGCGAGGTTTTGAGCATTGACATGTGAAATACCGGGTGCACATGGTAGTGTGCCGGTAGTGCCAGCTCATAGGCTAACTGGCCAATCCTTCTTGTGATGGTGAAGGATCCGTCATATCTGCGGGCTAGGCGGTGAGTTATCTCACTGGGGTAGTTGAAGTGGTCAGGATCAAGCTTTAGATACACCAGATCTCCTTCCTTGAACTTCTGGGGCCTGTGTTTGGTGTCATAGTACTTCTTCATCCTTCGTTAGGCCTTCTCTAATTTCTTGTGAGCCTCTCCTAGCTGCCAAGCATTATGTGCAAACTCTGCAACATCTACGAAGGCTACCTAGTCGGCTTGGTCTCTTCATACATAGTGCCTGAGGTAGTCCTCAACTAATTGATTAACGTGCTCAGTCTGTCCATCAGCTTGAGCGTGATACACGCTTTTGAATCAGAGGGTGGTGCCACAAAGTTCAAACAATGTTTGCCAGAATGCTCTAGTGAAGCGGCCATCTCGATCTGAGATGATTTCTTTGGGCACTCCGTGGTTCTTCACGACATGTTTGAAGAAGATTCTAGCCGTCTCTGCTACATCACAAGGTGCCTTGAAGGGTATGAAATAGGCAAACTTAGTTAGCCTCTGGTCGCTCCCTCGACGGAACGAAGCTTGCAGCTCCTCCTAAGCTTGGCTGTCTGGTATTCCCTTCATCACTCCATCAACGTCTGGCTTGAAGTGCCAGTGCACTTTTATAGGAAGAAGACGGTCAAGAGTCGTTGGATCGATCTTTGGCCGGTTGTATGATCTCCACACGTCGGCTTCGGACATGCTGTGGGTTTTGTGGAGATATCGTGGCATGTCGCCATGCGCCATGCATTGGCTCCTGGAGCATGTCTCACTGGTCCTCACAGCTCCTGTTTGCCATGTGGCCTCCACGCCTCCCTTAGTGGTCCAGATCTATCAATCATGGTGACAGAGGATTTGCTTCATAGTCCAAGGTAGTTCTCATCCAATGGCAACTGACCTCGTGGATCTTGGTGTTGTCCTTGTCCCCATGCTTGCGTCAAGTGTCCCATATCCACCTTGATCTGTGGTCCTATGGTCCTCTACCACGTACCTCCCTCATGGGGCACACGTGCCATCATGCAGTGCCTAGTGCCACGTAAACATTGTATGGTCCCTCTAGCCAGCTCAACCTCTACCCGACTGTCCTACTACTACCATGTGTCCACCCGATGCCTTGCATGGGGCCGTGGTGTCGATGGGCTATCTGCGTGGCCTGTCCACATGTCCAATGGGTCATCATGCACACTGTCATCATGGCTGTTGGTGGTAGGCCGGAACCTTTGATTGGTCAGCCCATCCAAGCTATCGATTGCCTCGCTCGATTAGGGCAGATCTCGGTCATCTCCTTTGCACCAAAACCTTGCATCTTGGTTGTGGTCGATGGGTTCGAATCCTGGTCATCAGATCGTGTAAGGGATCGAAGGGCCTAGGTGCCCCTATGGATCTCCTTGTCACAGGAGGTTCCTTCTATAGGGGGTGGGGGAGTGGGGGTGGGTGGGGTGGGGCAGGGGGGGGAGGGGGTAGAGGTGGGTGGAGAGGGAGGGGGTGGAGGAAACTTAACGGACATAAAACTTTGACGGAAATCCAAAGGGAGGAAGAGATGGTCACCTGAATGCCCTCCAAGCCTTTCTCGATGTAACGGATTTGTTGAGGTCGAATGGACAGTGGGTGGATGGCTAGGTTATCGCTGCAAGAAGTGCTCGAAATAACTCACCATGTGAGGATGGGAGTAGGGTGGTGGCCGATGAAGAGGGAGGAGTGTCTTGCATAGGGCTCGGAATGGGAAAGAGGATGGAGGCTAGATGTGAAAGAAGAAGAATGAGGGGGTGGAGTGGGTTTTTATAGGAAATGGGTGTAGGTTTAGGGTCAAACCCTAAACTCTTCCCAAGTCATAACTTTCATGGTTAGCTCAGATCGCTCTTCTGTAAAAATTTAAAATGATCAAAATTGCAAGCTCTACACATTCATGTTCACTACCTAGCTTGATTTGTTTATCAAGTGGATTTTTTTTAAGAAATTAAAAAAAATTCTTAAGGAAGTAACCCACGGTGGATGCTTGGGGTTCATATGTTTGGCTAGAGTTGAGAAAAATTTTACTCTCCTTACCCTTAAGTGTTATGTTCGTGAAAGTTTGTAGTAGTTTATTTTTTATGCATACCTGCATAAGTTTACTCATTACTTGAGATACTAGTCTCCCCAATAGCAGCGCCAAATGTTGGCTCTTTCCCACGGCTTCCACAGGACGAGCAGGGTATTCTCAGTATGCAGAGTTTCGAGGCTTTTTGTCACCTATGAATATATCGGGATTGTCGTTTGTAGTATATGTGTAGCTTAGGATCTCGAGTCGTATTCTGGTGAGAGACATAGACTTAAGTGTGGTAAGCAAACCTAGTGCATGCATGTGTGAAAGAAACGTGCATCATCATGGTTGAAGTAATGAATGCTTTCGCCTTCATTGGGGGTTGAAGTGTTTAGGAGGAGTTTAAGGGTTAGAGAGAGGTTAAGGTTTGGAAGGAGGTTCCAAGGTTTAGAGAGAGGTTCCAAAGTTTAGAAGAGGTTCCATAGTTTAGAAGAGGTTCAAGGGTTAGAAGGAGGATCCAAGGTTCAGGGTAGAGTACATGGTGGAGTACTCATCTCCCTCGTAAGTCATGGAGATTAAGGGTTGAGGAACTAAGGGTTTAGGGGGAGCATAGGAGTGGGAGAGGAAGAAGATGTAAGAGCATGGGGGAAAGGAGAGAGAGAGGAGGGAGGAGAAGGAGGAAGAAGGAGGAGGAGGAGGAGGAGGAGGAGGGAGGAGGAGAGGGGAGGAGGAGAGGGACAAGATGGATTGCAAGATTGGAGGAGAGGGGAGGAGAAGTTGCAAGGCTAGGACATGCTTTTGGACTTGGAGTGCAAAGGAGCATGGATACTTGAGACAATTGCTTAGAATACCAAAGTAGAACTCAACACAATGCCCCAAAGAGTGTGGGCTTAATTCCAATATGGGTATTTATACAAGTTAGAGTGCTTCTCTCTTTGCATGTAGGAATTGTAAGAAATTCTCTCTCTACATGTAGAACTTGCATATAGAAGTTGCATGTAGGAGTTGAATGTAGAACTTGCATGTTGCATGTTGCATGTAGGAGCTGCATGTAGAACTCGCATGTAGAGCATGCATGTAGGAATCGCATGTAGGACATGCATGTAGGAGTTGTAAGTAGAGGTTGCAAGTAGAACATGCATGTAGGAATCGCATGTAGGAGTTGTATGTAGAACTCGCATGTAGGAATTGTTGAGAGTTCATGCTCAACATCATGTGATCATGTGTGCATAGCACCATCACGTGATCATATGTGCATAGCACTAACCTTATAGAGTGCTATAAAGGAAAGGGTTAGCTCCCCTAACCCTAACCCTAAAAGGGTTTGTATATATTCTATTTTTTCAACTAATTCTAGTGTACAGTTAGTCATTTGTGGTGTGCTCTCTAGCTGTGCCCTCTCTCCTCATCTCCACTCTTCTCCTCTCCCCTCTTCATATTTTGTCATGGTATCAGAGCTCCATTGTCTTCCGTTGAGACATTGAGTTTCTTGAGAGTGTGAGAGAGATTGTGAGATTGAGAGTTCTCTTGAGTGATTGTGAGATCCTTCCCTTCACTTCCGTTGAGAGAAATTCCGTCCATTTGGTGAGATATTTCCGTCCATTGCAGTTCTTCTTGTGAGAGGTATTTGTCTTGAGAGCTTTGTGAGAGTTTTTTGAGACAGCAGACAGGGAGAGATTTCATTGAGAGAGAGAGAGAAGATTTCATTGTGGGTGCTGTGAGCATCTCTTCATATCTAGAAAGTATTTGCTGGAGTCCATCGTTCAAATTCAGTGCTTCAAACACCGTGGACAGGAGCTCCATAGCATTTCTTGCAACGTCAAATACCTCCTTTGACTGTTCCTGTGTTACCTCATTGTCATTCTGCCAACTTGCTGCGTTTTCAAGACTGAAATCTGCCTCCCTGTTTACTAGTTGCGAAGATTGAGACTTTGGACGAGTAAATATCGGTGCCAAACTCTCTACATCCCGACCAGGAAAGCGTATCCTTCTTGATTTCAGGCTCTTGTAGGTCTCTTCGAAAACAGGAAGATAGCGCAGCTCTTCAGTGGATTCTCCCCATGACTCGATCAACTTCATTGCTTTCTCACGAACCACGGTCGGTGTTTGCGGATCGTCTACGGCATTGACCATCTACGAACAGCTATGCCCAATCCAACGAGCGGCTGCACGTAAAGCTTCAAGCTTCGTCGTCAACGGCTCACGGCTTCCACCAACGCATACGCAGCTCCTCTATCGACCAACGAGCCTTCCCCTGCTGCTCCAAGCATCGTTGCCGCGGCTCTTGGCGCCGCTCAGCCTGCCCTTGCTCTCGTGGATGACAGGCTGTCGTAGCTTCGAGGGGCTACACTGCTTGCATAGTTGCGCTGCCAAGTCGATGGCGCAATTGTAGATGACGGCTTTGTCAAGGTAGCCATCTTGGATTCGATGGCGTGCTGAAAGCTCTGCAGAGGTTGTTGTGGGAGGCAAGGTTGAAGGAAGGCTCGTTCCACGCCCGCCTCCTACAACGGCTCGCCCACACACACAGCAACGCGCGCCTCCAAACGACCAGCTTCACCTGCAACTAAGCCAACGAGCTTCACGGCATTTCAAACGACTGCTTCGACGCCTCCAAACGGCAGCGACGGAAATCCGCAGGGAGACGGAATCTCGAAGATTCCGTCAGAATCTTTCAAAGATTCTGGCTTCCCAGAAAGAGACACGTGGCCTTATCACCAATCTTATCCACCCAGGGTCACCACACACACAGGTGTGGTCAAGGATTAGCCACGTGGCACCCTTATCCACAGTGCCACATCATCACTGCCACGTCAGTAGCCACATCATCATTGCCACATCAGCAGCCACGTCAGTTGCCACATCATTTGCCACGTCAGCACTGCCATGTCATCAGTGCCACGTCACCTATGCCACATCATCAGTGACACGTCATCAGCCACATCACCTGCCACGTCATCAGTGACACATCATCAGGCCACGTCATTTGCCACGTCATCTGTGCCACATCATCTGCCACATCACTTGTGCCACGTCATCATTGCCACGTCATTAGTGCCACGTCATCAGTGACACCTCAGCACTGCCACCTCAGCACAGAGCTTCACTGGCACACCTCTTGCTAAGCACAGTGCCACATCATCACTGCATGTGACTCACAGTGACACATCATCATTGAGCACCATTTGCACTCCTTTTGCCCCTCCACCTAGATCAAGTCATATCTCTTGATCCAGGAGGAATTTGAGGGTGCTCCAAAAAGGAAAGTCGCTCGATTTTTTGTGCTCTATGCACTCGTTACATCATGTGCACATTTCGGCGCAAGCTACACTCACATTTAAGCCTCGCCGACAAAACCACTTCCTTCACGCACATTTGCCTCTACATCGACGCATCTGACCCAGCACTTAAAAGGAACAAAAGAAAAGGAATTATTTGCTGCTCTTTCATCGATCGACGGTTGGTTTAGATCTAGATCAGAGTAGACTAGATCGCCATAGAGGGGACGCTTTGAATTCCCCAAGTTGCCAATCTAAGCCATGCCCGAAATTCCCGACTAGTACCTACTCGGAGTCAGTCCATACGCTCACATCCAATTTCACATCATTACATTACCTGAAACCTTACGTTCATCAGTTCAGTGAGCAGACTTCAGAGTTCAGAGGCATTGCAGATTGATTCAGTGGGCAGATAGCACTTGATTTCACACACACATGCCACCATTGTAAAGCCTATTTGGCTATCTCACGGCATCGTGCACAACATTTTTCAGCCTTGTAAAGCCTCTTGGCTATTCCCGGCATCATTGCCACAAGCCTTGTAACACAGGTCAGATCTTATTTACTGCAGTTCTATCTTCACTGACGGTACAGAGATTTCACTTGGCATCTTCAGTGTATTTGCAGTTGATTCATACAGAGTTTTCCAGGATAATTTTTTGAGTACATTGTTTGCACCATGTCGACTATCAACCTCAATCTGAAGGCATCTGCTAAGTTAGACAACTCCAATTACGGTACATGGAAATACCGAATGGAGACCATTCTTGTGCTTCAGGACAAATGGGAGTATGTTGATGGATCCATACCTAGACCATTGGCCGATCCAGCCACCAGTAGCTCTACTCCATCTGTTGTCACAGCATCAGCAACGGGATCTACATCTACACAAACAGTTTCCGCATCAGTAGCAGATCCTGCCATTGCCCAAGCTCAAGCAGAATGGGATAAGAAAGACAAGTATGCCTATCACCTGATCAAGCAGAATGTGCAAGATGTCATGCTAGGACAGCTCAACACAGTCAAGACATCAAAAGAAGCATGGGATATGTTCGCAGCTCTCTACGAGTCCAAGAACACATCCAGGATTCTCACCCTGAGAAACCAGATCAACCAGAGTTTCCACAATAGCAATGAAACTGGTCATGCTTATGTACTCCGCATCAAAGACTACAACAATCAACTTGCAGCAGCAGGAGAGACTATGAATCCCGCAGAAATGGTTCAAGTAATCCTGAATGGACTAGGAGAAGGATATGAGAATCTAGTCCAGAGTATTGCCATCCAACGGCAAATTCCAACACTAGAAGAACTTCAGTCAGTTCTACTTGGTGAAGAACTCAGGACTCAAGCCATTCAAGCACGTAAAGGTCATTCTAATGATCAGGCATTCACCGCTTCAGACAGAAGCAGAGGCAAAGGCAGAAACAGAGGTAGATCATATCAGAAAAGTGGTCAAAATCAAAGTCAGAATCAGCATCAGCATCAGCAGCATCCTCAGCAACATCAAAATCAGCAAAGAGGAAATCATTCCAACAGGGGAAGATTCCAAGGACGAGGGAATGCATCCACCAATGTGTCAAACATTCAATGCAACTATTGTCACAAGTTTGGACACTATGAAAGAGATTGCCGCAAGAAGCAGTATGACCAAAGCGGTCAATCCACGAGGGAATTCCCGAGGAAGAGGAAATCATCGTGGTGGACATTCTAGTCACAGTGATTTTGCAAATGAACATGGAAATATGTTTCTTGCAAGTGAGGAATTGCATCAGACTGATACAATGCACCTAGACACTGATTTCAATCCCAAAGAAGATTTCAGCTATCAAGTCGACCAAGTGGAACAGGATCCTTGGTACATCGACAGTGGTGCATCATCTCATATGACAAATCATCAGGAATGGTTCACAGAAATGAAGCCATTAGAAGGTCAAAAGAATGTCATCTACACAGCAGACAATACACCGAATCCGGTTCAAGGGACAGGTGTTATCCCTATGAACAATTTCACTGGTACAAAAGGATTAGTCAAAGATGTGCTCTATGTTCCGAAGCTCAGCAAGAACCTTTTGTCAGTAGGTCAAATGACAGAACACAACTACAAAGTCATCTTCGACGGTGATGAATGCACTATCAGAGACAAATCCAAAAGAGGTCAGCCAGTAGCAAAAGGTGTCAAGGAAGGACGCTTATACAGGATGCTAGCTACGGTACCAGATCAGCATGCCATGTCAGCTCAAATGCAACAGATGCCACTCTCTGCAAAATGGCACAAGAGATATGGTCATGTCAACTTCAAGTACTTGTTAGATCTCAGGAATCAAAATATGGCAATTGGGATTCCAAAGCTACAGTTTCTTGGAAAGGTTTGTGAAGCATGCTGCTTCGGCAAACAAAAGCGAACCAACTTTGTCAGAAGTACCTCTCGTGCACGAGGTATTCTTGATTTAATTCATATAGATGTATGGGGTTATGCCCAGACCCGCAGCATCAATGGTTCACTTTATTACTTGACCTTCATCGACGACTACAGCAGATATTGTTGGGTCTACTTTCTGAAAGAGAAATCTGAAGTGTTTGCCAGATTTCAAGAATTCAAAGCCATGGTAGAAAACCAAATAGGCAGAAAGATTAAGGTCATGAGATCAGACAGAGGAGGTGAATACATGTCTTCAGCCTTCATGAACTTTTGCAAAACTCACGGCATTCGAAGACAATTCACATGTGCAGATACTCCTCAGCAAAATGCAATAGCTGAAAGGAAGAATGGGACTTTAGCAGACAGTGCTAGAGCAATGCTTAGTGAAAAGCATCTTCCGAATCAGTATCGGGCAGAAGCAATAGCTACAGCTAACTACTTGCTTAATCGGCTTCCTACCGAACCGATACAAGGTATGACTCCTTATGAAGCATTCACTGGACACAAGCCACGCATTGGGCATCTCCGCATATTTGGTTGCATAGCATATGCCCACATACATGATGATCATCGCAGGAAATTGGATGCGAAGTCACGCAAATGCATCATGGTTGGCTACAGTGAAGAGAGTAAAGCATACAAATTGTATGATCCCATCAACCGCAAAGTCATTATCTCCAGAGAGATGTAATCTTCGATGAGGAATCAGAATGGAAAACCTCACCTACACAGGAGATAGAAGCATCGACTTCACAGTCATCTACAGAACAGGTTGATGAAGAAGAGCAAGAATTGCCAACAACACCCCAATCAGCGTCACAGCAGCTCAGACGGTCTACTAGGGAAAGCAGACCACCAGCCAGATTGACATATGCTCAGAAAGGCAAAGCAATTCAGGTGGAAACCACCAACTATGCTCTTATGACTACCATCATGGCTACAGAAGAGCCAGTGTACTTCGAAGACGCAGTAGATAAGCCAGAATGGCAAACTGCAATGAATGAAGAAATGGATGCTTTGTATAAAAACAACACTTGGGAATTATGCGACCTTCCACCAGGAAAGAAGGCCATAGCCAACAAATGGGTATACAAAGTGAAGTACAATCCAGATGGCAGTATTCAAAGATACAAAGCCAGATTAGTTGCAAAAGGATTTGCACAACAATATGGTCAAGATTATGATGAGACTTATGCTCCAGTAGCAAAGATGGATTCCATACGGTTCTTGATATCACTAGCGACACTCAGTAAATGGAATGTGTATCAGCTCGATGTCAAGAATGCATTTCTCAATGGTTATCTAGACGAGGAAGTCTACATGCAACAACCAGCCGGTTATGTTGAACCAGGAAAAGAGAACAAGGTTTGCCATCTCAAGAAAAGTCTCTATGGCTTAAAGCAAGCACCCAGAAGTTGGTACAGCAGAATTGACAAGTATTTTGCTGATCTGGGATACATGAAGTCCAATGCAGATCATACTCTCTACTACAAAGTTCAAGGGGAAGATATTACTATTGCACTTTTGTACGTAGATGATCTGATTGTGACAGGAAACAAGGATAGCTTCATCAGAAAGCTAAAACAAGACTTATCTGCAGAGTTCGACATGAAAGATCTTGGACTTATGCACTATTGTCTTGGAATTGAGTTCTGGAGAGATTCAGATAGCACATTCATGAGTCAGCTCAAATATGTTGACAGTCTCCTGAAGAAGTTTCATATGGTAGATTGCAAGATTGCAGCCACTCCCATGGAACAGAGTTTGAAACTTACTAAAGATTCAGAAAAGCCTACAGTCAATGACAGATACTACAGGCAACTCATTGGATCTCTTATATATCTGACAATCACACGGCCAGATATTTGTTATGCAGTAAGCTCACTAGCACAGTTTATGGCAAATCCAAAACAGTCTCACTGGAATGCAGCCAAAAGAGTCTTGAGATACATCAGAGGTACAAGACAATTTGGGATAGAATACAGAGGAAGTCATCCACGGTTGCATGGATACTGTGACAGTGACTATGCTGGAGATCATGAGACCAGGAGATCGACACAGGGATATGCATTTTTCCTTGGTCAAGGTGCTATATCATGGTTGTCAAACAAACAGCCAACTGTTTCTTTGTCTTCGACTGAAGCAGAATATAGAGCACTCACTACAGGTGCATGTGAGGCTATATGGCTCAGAAGACTATTGTCAGAAACAGATTACTTTGATGAGTCAAAGCCAACAACAATATACTGTGATAATCAATCGGCTCAAGCATTGGCCAAAAATCCAGTATATCACTCCAGAACAAAGCACATTGATGTCAGAGAGCACTTCATCAGAGAAAGAGTGTTACTTGGTGACATCACACTGCAGCATTGTGATAGCAAAGAAAATGTTGCAGACATCTTTACCAAACCACTCGGTAAAGAGCTATTCGAGAAACACCGACTAGCTCTTGGTTTGATGCAGAGGAAGGACATTCCCATTAAAGGGGTGTGATGGAATGTAATGCTCAGTCCTTCTTCGATTCCCCAGGATCATCATCTTGAGGGAAGGCCTACTTCATGATGTTGATCTTGAGGGAAGGTGTTGAGAGTTCATGCTCAACATCATGTGATCGTGTGTGCATAGCACCATCACATGATCATATGTGCATAGCACTAACCTTATAGAGTGCTATAAAGGAAAGGGTTAGCTCCCCTAACCCTAACCCTAAAAGGGTTTGTATATATTCTATTTTTTCAACTAATTCTAGTGTACAGTTAGTCATTTGTGGTGTGCTCTCTAGCTGTGCCCTCTCTCCTCATCTCCACTCTTCTCCTCTCCCCTCTTCATATTTTGTCAGGAATCGCAAGTAGAACTTGTAAGTTGAGGATTCCTAAGAGAGATTATTCCTATCCTTATGCAAGTACAAGCGGAGCTTTACACTACTCTACACACACAATCTGTACTACCTAAGTCCATGTTGGCATAAAGACAACATACTCTTGGATCCATTTTATTACCCATCCTCAGTTATGGCTTATTGTGAGCACATAGCTAGATTGCCATGCATATAACCCAATGGCTGTGGAAATTGTGTTGTGCCAATTGATCTTGCTCTAAAGCCTTGGCACCATACAATTTTTGCTCAGTTTTTAGGTAACCTGTATCCACCATTTGTTCAAACAGAGATATCATCATGTTCCGGTGAGAGACGTAGGCTTAAGTGTGGTAAGCAAACATAGTGCATGCATGTGTAAAAGGAATGTGTATCATCATGGTTGAGGTAATAAAGGCTTTCATCTTCATTGGAGGTTGCAGGGTTTAGGAGGAGTTTAAGGGTTAGAAGGAGGTTCCAAGGTTTAGAAGGAGGTTCCAAGGTTTAGAAGAGGTTCTAGGTTAGAAGAAGTTCCAAGGTTTAGAAGGAGGTCCAAGGTTTACAAGGAGATTCCAAGGTTTAGAGAGAGGTTCCAGAGTTTAGAAGAAGGTTCCAGAGTTTAGAGTAGAGTACATGGTGGAGAACTCATTTGCCTTGTAGATCATGGAGATTAAGGGTTGAGGAACTAATGGTTTAGGGGGAGCATAGGAGTGGGATAGGAAGAAGGTGTAAGAGCATGGGGGAAAGAAGAGAGAGGAGGGAGGAGGAGGAGGAGAAGGGAGGAGGAGAGAGGAGGAGGAGGAGGAGGGAGGAGGAGGAGGAAGAGGGAGGAGGAGAAGGGAGGAGAAGAGGGAGAGGATGAGAGGGAGAGGATGGGTTGCAAGGCTGGAGGAGAGGGGAGGAGGAGTTGCAAGGTTAGGACATGCTTTTGGATGTGGAGTGCAAGAAACCATGGACACTTGAGACAATTGCTTGGAATACCAAAGTAGAACTCAACACAATGCTCCAAAGTGTGTGGGCTTCATTCCATTATGGGGTATTTATACAAGTTGGAGAGCTTCTCTCTATGCATGTAAGAATTGTAAGACATTCTCTCTCTACATGTAGAAGTTGCATATAGGAGTTGCATGTAGGAATTGCATGTAGAACTCGCATGTAGGAGCTGCATGTAGGACTCACATGTAGAACTTGCATGTAGGAGTTGCATGTAGAACTCGCATGTAGGAGTTGCATGTAGAACTTGCATGTAGGAGTTGCATGTAGGAGTTGCATGTAGAACTCGCATGTAGGAGTTGCATGTAGAAGTTCTAAGAGGGATTATTTCTACCCTTATGTAAGTACAAGCGAAGCTTTGCTACTACTCTACACACACATTCTATTCTACCTAAGTCCCTAATCCATTTTATTACCCATCGTCGGGTTATGGCTTATTGTTGTGAGCACCCATGCCTTTAGTCCAGTGGCTGTGGAGCTTATGTCGTGCCAGTCGATCATGCTATAAAGCCTTGGTCCCATACAATTTTTCCTCAGTTTCCACGTAGCCTATATCCACCATTTGTTTGAACATAGATATGTGGCGTGCTTCTAAGAAGATCACTCTTTGATAGAGTCAGCTTGTAATTTAAGCATCGACCCATTCATTGGGATTGAAATTGAGTGGAGGCAAATGGGTATCGAGGTAACATGGGACCTCCAGAATGAATTCCAATGTTTTACAGAATATAGCACTTAGGCAAAGGAAGCAATCAATGTTGCCATGCATTATTTACTCATGCTACTGAAGTGCTCGGATCATTGTGCCTTGGATATTCCATTCTACATGAGAGTATGGTTCGATCATTGGCCAATTAATGGTTCGATCTTTATCCAAAGTGTGTATGTTGCTTTCCATTTTTTACGTCATCGAACTGCATAGAACTTGGGATGGGTTCTGAGACATGGAGGTGCATGTAGGTACTCCTTCAAGAAGATTACATCAAAGAGCTTGGGACGGCACCAATCAAGTTGTGGATCCAACTTTCTTATCCAACCTTCACTAATTTAGCGCTGATGAAGGTTGGTAGGAAAGTTGCCACCTCGAGATTTCATATCAAGATATTTGCTCTAAAATTCCTTAATGGGGTTATTGGGAAGTGGTATCTCATCAAAATCATACCCATAATTGGAACTTGGCATGGGAGTACAAATTGGATTATCCGGATCCTGATATTCAAAATCAAATACTGTGTCATTTTCTGCTAATGGAAGCACAAGTAGTGTCGGAGGTAATGATGGGGCAGGGAGAGAATCTGGGGACATGGGGGAGAAATATGGAAGAGTGTTAGTTGTGAAAGGGGGAGCAGAGGGGAGGGGGAAAAGAATTGGGCAAATGGTTTGAGTAGCTTGGTAATCCTCAAGGGTAGGATTAGCAAGTGACGAGAAGAAGCTAGGTGTGAGGGGCTCAAAAGTTTATGACTATTGGGTTAGTTGAAAATGATAAGAGGCATGAGCAAA
This sequence comes from Dipteris shenzhenensis, assembly GCF_047967505.1. Taxonomy (NCBI): domain Eukaryota; kingdom Viridiplantae; phylum Streptophyta; class Polypodiopsida; order Gleicheniales; family Dipteridaceae; genus Dipteris; species Dipteris shenzhenensis. Next base: position 13,499,027 of record NC_141620.1, on the reverse strand, counting down.
GAGACGATGGAGGGAATAGATGTTAGGATGGAGCTCGGGGAAGGTTAAGAGGGTGGTAGCAGTAAGGGTAAGTGGGGTTATGAGTTTGGCAGAAAGAGTGGTTAGATTATGAAAGTTGGATGTGAGATAGGCCTAGTCATCTTCTAACACTTCTTTTTGCTGGTGCGATGGGATCATCAGTTGCATGGGTAGGATTTTGGTTATGTCGTGCCTTGCAAATAATAGTGATGGCCTTTGTAGCAATGTCAACAAACTTGCAATAACCCTGAGGGGAGGACTACCCATGAGGCATACATATTCAATGAAAGCATCCGTCCTGAGTGCTATAAACCTAGCATGTGTAGACAAGCAGAATATATTTTTATCATCTTCAGACAAGTCTTGGCAAATTATGCGCATGGTTTTGGTCACTATGGAATGTTTGTATTTGATTGTTGGATGAGCAGATATGATCCTGATTTAGAGATGCTTCCATCGGATAAGCACGTGTGTGTTGAGGTGATCTTCCAATTGTAGAGTAGCCATAAGCTCTTGGTATATCACCATAGTGCATTGTAGTGGGGCTTCATTGGTTTGTCTTCCAATGCCTCATTTGTTGTGCATTAGTAATTGGAGTTCAAGCTTGGAGATGATTATCTTTTGGGAGTGCATCTCATTCATTTTCTCTTTGTATTGATGGTAGATGGTTGTATATGCCTCCTTAAGCTTTCTCATTTGCAAGGTGACCTTTGTCTATTGAGGAATGTCTTCAATGGTATTGGACCATTGGTCCAAGACTTGTGCTTGTGAAGTGCTAGCCTCTTGAGGGATAGCAAGTTGGTCCTTTCAGATTCTGCTACTGGATGGATGGGACCCACATAGTCAATCTCCTATTTTTCAAATGGTTTTTGTGCAACAACTGTTGTTAGGGGATTGAAGTCTTTGTGTTTGGTTTAGTATTCTATTGGCATACATCACATCCCTTAACATATTCATAGGCATCTACCCATAGTGTTGGCCACCAGTAGCATGCGAGGAGAACTTTTCTTACTATGGCTTCCCCTTGGAAGTGTTTTGCTACAATGTCTTCATGGAATTCACTCAGGATTGGCATGATCTCATGAGGCATTACACATCTTCTTAATATTTGGTCCTCACCCATCTTGTACAGTTGTCCTGCAATGGGTTGATAGGGTGTAGCCTTTAGAATCAATTTTATGGCATCTACTACTTTCATTTCAGGGGGTGGTCTTCCTACCATTAAGTACCCAATGATTTCTCCACACCACTCTAGAACAGCATCTATTTGAAATATTTTGGCATCTGGTAAGTCTTCTTCTACTCGAGTGGCTTCTTCTCCCGACTTGACACGAGACATGTGATCGGCAATGTAGTGTTGGACACCTTTGCAGACTACTATTTTGAAGTTGAATTCTTGAAGCAAGAGGAGCCATCTGGTTATTCTTCCTATTGTACACAGATGGTTCACAAGATAAAGCAATGCTTGATGGTCGGTGTAGAAGACAAAATCATTTGCTAGTAGATAGTGTTGAAATTTCTTTACACTATACACCATTGCTAGGGCTCCTATTTCTATGGTGGTATAGTTGATCTCTGCATCATTGAGTTGTCGACTCGTGAAGTAGAATGGGTAGTCTTTCTTATGTTCACCAGGTTGGCAAAGCACACTCGCAATTGCATGCTTGGATCCATCAGTATGAACATGAAAATCAATATCCCAATTAGGAGATATAAGGATGGGTGCTGTGATTGGGCACCACTTTAAAAGCTCAAAGGCTTGGTCACACTCTTCGGTCCAGAAGAATTCCACTAATAATTTGTAAAGTGGTCTAGCTATCATGGCATACCACAATATAAATCTTCTATAATAGCTGGCATGTCCCATAAAGACCTATACACTTTTGGAATTTGTAGGAGGAGGCAATTCCTTGATGTTTTTTATTTTGTCCATGTCAATTTGCAATCCCATGTTGAGAGACGATGTGTCCCAAAACACTTTTGTGGGTGACCATGAACTGGCATTTTGTTGGATTTAGGGAGATGCCATACTCCCTACATTTGATTAGTACCGCTTCAAGACATTTAAAGCGGTCTTGTTTGTTTGAATGAATGCACAAATCATCGAAGAACACCTGTAAAAACTTATTCAGAAATGACTTGAAAGTTGTGAGCATGACTCTCTCGAATGTGGCCGGGGCATTACAAAGGCCAAATGGCATGACTCTATATGCAAAAATACCCCATTCTGTAGCAAATGTTGTTTTTGATTGGTCCTTAGGAGCAATTTGCACTTGGTTATAGCCACTGAAGCCATCCAAGAAGCTATATATTTCTAAACCTGCCACCTTTTCCAACAGTATTTTTGTTAAGGGTAGGGGATAGTGATCCCTAATTGTGGCGGCATTCATATTCTTTAAGTTTACCCATATTTTGAGCTTCTTGATGCGTTTAGTCATAATGATGAGGGGTGACACCCAATCAATGTGCTGTATCTTGTAGATGAATCTGGCATCAAGGAGATTTTCCAGCTCGTCATAAACCATGGTGCCATATTTAGGATTTGTGCGATAAGGTCCACATACCTTAGGGTGAGCATCTTCTATTATAGGTATCATGTGTATTGCCACTTCTAGTGAAAGTCCTTTCATCTCTTTGTATGACCATGCTAGGTAGTCATGGTATTCCATTAGGAGTGCTTTGAGTTTGGTTTCATCTTCTTATCGAAGCTAATTTCCAATGAAAACTAGTTTTTCTTCCTCCCCTTCAAGGGCGAGGTTTATTGTGCGTGTTTTTGCCAGTCCCTCATAGATTAGAGTTTCTCCAATGCTATCGATTTCTTGAACTTCATATTCCCTTAGTGGTCTTGGCATTGCTATTGGCGCACTGCCATTTGTGTAATTCTTGAAGTATTTTAGCACTTCTTGAAGATCGGTCTTTGATGATGTTGAACTGGCCTTACATGTGCCATGTGTACCGGATGGCATAGTTGCATTTACCAATTCATTAGGCTCTTTTTGACTTTCTTTTTATGAAGTCTCTTGATCGAGCTTCATCTGCACATGTGGCTTATATTTTCGAAACTTCTTACGTTGGGAACTGTGGGGTAACTTTTCCACTCGTAAGGTGTTTCCAAGTAAGGGTTTATTTGCTGTGCATACTCCTTCCAATCCCTCAAGGGACCACTCAAGAGGCGGTGGTTCTAATTTTGAGGGAGGTGGATTTGCAATGTATAATTTGATGATCCTTGTTTGGGCTCGTTCGAATTCATTGAAGTGTTCAGCCTTGGCTTTTTTGCAATTTCCTCCTTCAACTTTCTTGTGGGATCTTCTGCTGTTATTCAACTTTGGAGGTTCAACGCCTTGTGGATCACAGGCATAGCAATGTTGTGTATGTCATCTCTCTCACCCATTCGCACAGGGATATCTTTGATGTCATTCATAGGTGGAGGGAAAATATCCTAGAGATTGGGACAATTCCATAGGAGGATTTCGATGGGAATTGACACAGGGCAACTCAGGATGCTAGAGAGTGTGGCTCCTTCAAGTTGATATGGCAGTACATTATGTTGTGGAGTTTGTTGTTGGAATAGAGGCTTGAGTACAGTATCAATACTTTGTCAGGCCAAGTCATGGATTGGGTCTTGAGCTTGTTTCTAATCCTCAAATTGAGCTTGTTCCTTTTGTACCCATTGTTGAAGTGCCTGAAAGCGGGCCTTCTCCACCTCTGCATTTGGGTATAAAGCTTCTTTTATTTGAGGCTCAGGAGTTGATGTGGATGAGCTCGGCTAATCATTGCTTGGCGGAGGTGGACGTACTTGTGCTTTCTTTTTAAGAAGTCGCTTTGGTTGGATTGGAATATTAGGGTCCTTGGTGGGCTCTTTCTGTTGGCATGAAGTCAAATGGCACTCTACCATTCAGAGATCTCTTGGGTGACCTACTAAGCAAGTATGCAGCTGTCTTACATGCCTCAGCCCAATAGCATTCAGTAAGACCTGCATATCGTAGCATGCTACCAATCCCATCCAATAGAATCCGATTTAAGCCTTCTACCAAGGCATTGTGAGTAGAAAGATTAGAAGTGGTCAACACCCTCCTGATACCAAGTGTATCACATAGATGCTGAAATCTAGAAGAGGTAAACTCAGCATCACCATCAGTCATCAAGCTCAATAGCTTCTTTCCTGACTGATTTTCAGCATTACCCAAGAAGTGCTGAAATGTATCATATACATGATGCTTCTACCGAATCAGATATATCCATATGTACTTTGTAGTAGCATCAATAAATGTCACAAAGTAAGAGGCGCCACCAGTGAAACGGTAGGCATAGGCCCACAAACTACACTATGAACCAACTGCAATGGCTCAACATACCTCTCATTGACTGTCTTCCTCACAAAATAGGATCCTGACTGCTGATCATCATCATAATCATGACATAAAATTTGAGAGACATCCATAACAGAAATGTATCTCAATGTTGTAAGGGCTTCCATACCTACAGTAGACATATGTCCAAGTCTGGCATACCATAAACTAACTGATGGCTACTTACTAATCATAAGCATCTTATCTTGGACACCTGATACATGCAATGCATAAGAGAATCCAACCCGTGATCCCCTAGCCATAACCAGATTGCCTCTAGCAATCTTCCATACATGATCACCAAAAGAGACATGATAACCTGCCTCAACAAACTGTAGTACTAATCTTGCTTGTAGCAAGTCTTGGTATATGTCTAACCCTCTGTAGAACAAGAATAGAGCCACTAGGCATAACAAGGTGGATATCTCCATAACCATAGACATCCATAGAATGATCAATGCCCATCGAATCACTCTCCACAATGCATTCCTAATATGCACTGAACCATGACCTATGAGGGGTCATATGACATGAAGCACATGGATCTAACATCCAATCATCGAGAATGGGTACATCAGTGGCCAAGAAGGAGGTGTCAGACATAGACAAAAGAATGCCTTCATCACTGCTACTATCAGTGGAAACCCTGGCATCCATGCCTTGAAGCTCAACATGCTTCTTCTCCTTCTTCTTGTCATTCTTAACCTTGCTCTTCTTCTTGCATTTTCTTAGCCATTTCTAGCAGTACTTTTTCATGTGGCCATACTCTCCACAATAGAAACATCTAACACAAGTCCGAGAGCTAGACTTGCTCTTGGAATTCCCCCTTGAACATGATCTGTTTCTGCCCATTGATCTACCTCTGGAGTGCATATCAAGGTTGTATTTCAGCACATCAGGGCATTTCAACCCATCATGCTATAACATAACACTATCATGGTCATACATTCGGCATATATGAGTATAGAACTCATATGCATGGCAGTCTACACCCTGTACACCATCATGTACCTGCAAGTAGACTGACTTTGAGAGTGATGACTGAATGATAGAGCATGCTTGCTCATCTATGTCATCCCAATCACTCTGTTTAATGCCATTAGCTTGACATCTTTGCATTGAATGGTCTTATACTACCTCTTCTGCACTAACACATCATAAATCTACTCTTTCCAGTACTGAAAGTTTGATCCATCCAACCTCTCAATATCAAAGAGGGCACTACCAACTGTAGATGCCATATCTGTGGCACAATAGCTCACAACCAAAGAATAGTATAGTGCAATAGGCAACCCAAATGACCAAAAAATAGTGTTGTCTAGACCAATCAGGTCTCCAAATAAACTGGTTGATCCAATGCTCAAAAGCACTCGGCCATAAAGAGGCATAAACAATAATATATGCAGCCCAATAACTTGCCAATGCTTGGCAATCCAAGTAAGAAATGCATTAAAACAAATGAGCAATTCCTACTCAACCAATGGCAATAGGAGCCCAGCTCAACTATCCATAAACATCAGTGCAGCATCCACCAATACAAATCCATAATGCATCGAAATGGCATTTACTGCATCACCAATGTATCACCTCAAGTGTGCAATCCTTTGGCAAGAAAATCAAGCATTCACCACTTGCCAAATGTGCCAAAATGACTTGCCAAAATGCCAATAATGCCCTTGGACTAAAGTGAGATCCCAGTCACTTTCTATAATTTACTGTCTGTTGTGCAAGAGAAATTCCTACAACAATACCTCACAGCCACTTTGGGCAAGATAACACGTTGTCCTTGTTTTTGAATAGTGATATCTTTTCACCAAAAGACCATATGCCAAAGCTGTAAATAGCAAAGTTGTAGCTTCTAGAAAGATCTACAACTTATTAGTTGACCTCAAGAGCTAAATCCTTGTGGATTCTCAGATATTCTCACCTGAAAAACAGCTTCTTGCACATTGGTCACAAATAGACAGTAGAGTGCAACTTTTAGTGGTTTTGCAGAGGCTGTAACTCTTGCAAGCTTATACCGGATCAACTTGCTCCCAAAAGCAAAGTTGTAGTATGTTCTGTGAACTACAACTTCAGTTCGGCACAAAGTGCAATTCCGCACCAGAAAAGAGATATTTAGTCCTGAAAATGACTGTTTTGTCATAAAAAATAGCAACATCAGCTTCCTTGAATGTTTGTTGCCCTTTATAGCACTCATCTGCTCCGGCAAAAAACAACCCCAAAAATGGTCAAAATACATCCAGCAGATCACCCCATATGTCAACTATAACACCAGCAAAATGGCAAGTACAATGCCCAACCAAATCAGCCCCAAGAATGCTCACAGATCAGCAATAAAATAGCCCAAAAGCACTGGCAAAACAGCCCCGAAATGTGCTCCAAACAATAGCAAGTCATTGACAATACATCCTCCTCAGTTGTTCAATGAACTTATATAAACACCACCATACATGTAGGTGCAAAACTGTCAAAATGTCCATTGAATCACTGTCAAAATGACCTCAAAGCATGTGTCCTCAATCGACAAAAGTATCTGCAATGGCCTCTGACAAGAGAACTCCTAACCTGAGTCTCTGTTAGCCTACTGTCACTCGAGGAGACCTACACCTGTCCCCGAGCCAAGCCAAGACCAACTGAAAGAAATTGACGTTGTCTAATGCCTAGCACGGACAAGATGCAACAAATTATGTCCAACAAGACCCAAATGCACAGGAAAACACGAGCTAACAAAGCTCAATTGCAAGCGAAAGAAGCTGCATAGTGCACAAGCACATATCCCACACAATGTCCACAAGGTGTACTTCTACAAAATGTCCCGCAAAGAGAGCAAAATCAGCCAATGCTTCGCTCCAAGACCTCAAATGCAACACCGGCTATCTCCCAAGCATACAACTGCATCAAACATGCAATCCACAAGCTCCCCAACAGCTCATCTTCTTCAAAGTCGATGTTGTTGCTATCACTGGGCTACTCTTCCTTTGCTCACGGGATGGAGTTGCTGCAAGTGCTAGGATGCTCTTGTTCCTTTGCTCACATCTCTTCCTTTTGAAATAGCCTATTTCGTGCCATCCTCTCAAGGGCACCTCTAGTGTCCAGGGCTCCATCAGCACTTACAAGTGCCTCAGACTTGAAATACTCTCGTGCTCATGAGCCATCTGCAATAGCTGCATCTACAAAGAGCTTCCCTATAGCCCTCCATGCAATGCCTCACCTCTAGCTTATTCCTCTGTCATATATATATGAGTATACATGGGCACTGTACAAGTGGGTGTACACTGCCCTTTACCCCAACACCTTGATGAATGTGCAGTCTGTAGGCCACTTGGATCCTCATCATGTGTTGCAAGGGGGGGCAGGTGTTGTAGCCTAAGGTCTCTGTGGGAGCCAGTGGTTTATCCAAAGGGAGACTGTGAGTGGCACAGGATTGAATGCATTCATGGCACATGCAAGCATTGCAGTTTGAAGCTAAAGAAGAAAACATTCAATGTTTGTCCAAATGACATGAGCTTAAGACAACCATGTTGCTCTAAAATGGAGGAGATTCGAAAATGTCAATGTTGGAGGATCCGATAAAAAGAGATGGCTATTGTCATATAAGAGCACCCAGCCAAGGGAGCTTGTAGGTCATGTGGTTCAATCCATCCCAAAATATGTGCTTCACAATTTCACGAGGATAAGCAGTTCAAGACGTGCCTTGCCAATTTTCCCTATGACACTATTGTATCTGTCATAGATTTTGCTGAAAATTATTCATTTCAAGAACAAGATGAGATACAAAGTGATCACTAGTACAACAAGTAGATAACTATTATTGCGCATATCACGCACAATCATTTTCTTGATTCTTCCATGCCTGATGCCAATTTTCTTGCTGACTCACAGGAGTCCAGGTTAGTGCAACCCATGTACCATTTCTTCATTTCAGATGGTAGCAAACATGACACCTTATTTGTGTAGCATGCTTTTCTACTGCATTGGGAATGGCTGAAAAAGGAAAATCCCCATGCAAAAAATATGAACCGACATTGGGTGTGGTCAGATGGTGCTGCCTCTCAATTTAAACCAGCCCGTGGATTCTACTTTGTGTCAAGGTTCAAATCCCTAACTAGTCTAGACATAAGGTGGAATTTCTTTGGGTCTAGCCATGGCAAGGGTGAACATGATGGATGCGGTGCTATTATTAAGCAAGCTCTATTTAAACACCAATTAGCATGCCCTCAAGAAAAACTCAATGATGCCCATGATGGTGTAACATGGCTTACAACCAACCTCTCCACAGGCGTGCATTCAACATACAGTAAACAAAGCCTTAAGAATACTATAGTACACAGAGTGTTCCATGAAGTGACAGTCGATGAAGTGCAAAGGAGAAGCCGGAAAGATTGCGAAAAATTAAAGGAGTTCATGGTCTGCACAACATATAGGGCTTTTCAAACAACAAATTGATTGATAGTGCGTGCATCATAGGGGATCATGACAATTGTGAGAATGTTGCAACTATGAAGACATGGGAGCGAGTTCAAGTTTTCCCTCTACGTTCAGATGGAGTGATAAAAAATGGAGAGACAAACGACTCACCACAGTTTGGGGAGAGTTTCGATGACCGTACTAATTGTCTGGAAGAGGGGGATAACTTTGCAATTGTTTGCAACATCTAGGGAGAACGAGGAAGATGACCCATACTTTATGTTGTAGTGAACGAAACCTAAGTACAAGGTTGAGGAAACATTTAAGGATAATTGAGAAACAACCTCTAAGAATTGGGATGTAGTAATAAGAGATTTTTTGTACAAAAAAACATCCAAGATAGGCTGCAATTAGGAATTGCTACATAAGAGTCCACAAACATGTGTGTACTCTCATCTAGCAAGAGCTATTAAGTTCCATACGCAACTTGTTCCACAATAAAAGAAGGGCAAGAGTGTCTTAAAATTGGATTTAGACACACATGAGCACATCTTGGGGTGTCTTGGAGCAGTGGATGAGGATGACTGATACAGTACTAAGAAAATGTATGTAGTCTCATTGCAAGGAAACAATATGTCCACTTGTCCTTGTATTTGATTCTATGCTTCTTTTTTTACTATATCCCAAACAATCAATGTGCTGATTTTATTAAATTGTCTTTGTAAATCCCAAATGGTAAATCCCATGCTTGTTTTTAGTATATCCCAACAACCACCGTGTTGGTTTCCCATAACGAATCCACACATCCTACAAATCCATTCATCTTGTAATCATAGAAGCAAACCACCGCGTTGGTGGTTGTTAATATCCTAGTACTGCATTGACAGTAACTTATCCTGATGTACTACCATGCTATCCATACATTGCTGCCGTGCTATCCTAAAATTTGTTGCACAATGCTATACTAAAGCAGCCCCCTTTAGATTGGTTATCATTTCGTTAACCGTTAGATTTCATCCCATGGTTTTTTTAGTATATCCCAACAACCACCGTGCTAGTTTCCCATAACGGATCCACACACCTACAAATCCATTCATCTTGTAATAATAAAAGCAAACCACTACACTGGTGGTTGTTAATATCCTAGTGCAACCAACCACCACATTGATGGTAAATTATCCTGCACTACTACCATGCTATCTGTACACAATTGCCTTGCTATCCTAAAATTTGTTGCATAATGCTATACTAAAACAATCTCCTTTAGACTAGTTATCGTTTCATTAACTGTTAGATTTCATCCCATGCTTGTTTTTCGTATATCCCAACAACCACTGCACCAGTTTCCCATAACGAATCCACACATCCTACAAATCCATTCATCTTGTAATAATAGAAGTGAACCACCATGCTATAACCAACCACCACACTGACGATAACTTATCTTGCACTACTACCGTACTATCCCTACACTGTTGCCGTGCTATCCTAAAGTTTGTTACACAATGCTATACTAAAACAGTGCCCTCTAGACTGGTTATCCTTAACTGTCAGATTTCAACCACTGGCTACTTAAAACATTCAAGTACTAACATGGAAGAAGGTCGATACAAAATCAAGTATTATGAGCACCATTAGAAAGTTCACAAGTCCAAGAGATGTCTACAAGATTTTTATTTTTTCAAAGTACAATGACATTTTGCGGCTCAAGGAAATTCCAGACTCCCAACTATCTTATCTGCCTCTCTATAGCAAGCATCTCCCAAATCTTTAGGCCAATCTGATGCACAATGGCAGACCTATTCACACACTTGGATTACACACTATTTGCTTGACTCTATCGAGTTGTACGCCCATAGTAACTCCTTTTGTTGGGGGTCCTCTTCATCCTAGTCTTTGTGCTCTATACATCTTCGTGCCTCTATCATGTCCTACCAAAAGAAACCTACATCATGAACTTGACAAGTATCTTAAAGGAGCAGGAAAAACAATAGTCAGGGAAATTAATGTTCACCGTCTCTGCCGACTCCAAGTAATACACCCACCACCAAAGCATTGCTCCTTGTATCTATTTTCCTCCTTCTTTGAGTCTGTTTCTGTGAGGATGTCATCCCAACATAGTTTTCAGATAGAACCAAAGCATTCCAAAGTTTTTTGGGTATGCCATATATTCACTATAGGTGGATCAATGTACAGAGTTTGGATCAGTGTGTCGAGTTTTGGGGCTAGATTTCATAATGGGCTCTTAGTTGTGTCTGCACTGCACTTAAATAGGGAAATATTTCATTGAGCTCGACCTTCTCAATCTTCAAACTCATGTTAGTTAGGTAATCAAAAGCTTTGAGTTCATTGAGCTTGACCGACCTTCTCATTATTTAGTCTCATGTTAGTTGTCTAATCAAAATCTTTCATCTCACAGTAGTTGTCTAATCAAAATCTTTCATCTCACATTATTTAACTAATCAAAATCTTTCGCCTCACATTAGTTGACTAATTGAAATCTTTTCACATGAGTGCTCTAATCAAAGTCTTTCATCTCACATTACTCGTATCACATTATGAACCTTGGCATGGATCAAAGGACACTATCTAGTCACATAGTTGAGAAAACATTGCCTAATTAAACTTTGGAGAAGATTAACAATTCAATAGACTACACACAGATTACATAGATTACATCTCAAAGACTCCTTTCCTTTAGATTACATCTCAAGGATGCCGTGTTGAGCTCCCTGAGTGCAAGCTTGGCCCTCCTTTCTCCTTTCTAGAATGGGGCTAGTTGCTTCCTACAGGGGCCTGGCCCCTCCCTTCATGCCACTTCCACTTTCCTTGATTTGAGCTTCTTCTTCCTTTCCTGAAGGGGGATTGGTTCCTTCCTTCAGGATCTTTTTCCTCGCAGTTAGTTTTAGCCTTCTTTAATTTGAGCTCCTTGTCTTTTGTACCTTTTTCCCAAATGGCAAATTAAGCTGCATCATCTACTTTCTCATCGTAGATAGTTGTAGTAGCAAGCAGGCATATTTGATATGTCCATGACCTGGGCAATGGCAAATGGAATTCTCTACATAGTGATTTTGTATGCACAAACACCCCAAAGCAAAAAACGTGCACAGGGTGGTAGCACGTAGGCCATCGGATACAGCAGCCATCTATGATGGGGTATGGTAGAACATGCACTTTGGACCCTATTGCATAGTAGGATAGGCATCCGATTTAGATATTGCAGCCGTCAATACCACAATCTTTCTCTGTCCATGATGAAGTTGCTTCTTGATTCCTTCCTCCCTCATCCTAAGGTTTTGGATGATGAAGTTGCTTCTTGATTCCTTCCTCTCAAGATGACGGTTGCTTTTCATAACTATCAAAAGCCATAGCAAGCTCGTGGATAGCCCTATCGTAATCTTGTTGTAGGGTCTTGTAGCTTAGTCTTTGGACTTCCAACAATGTTTCAAAAAAACAACCCTCATCGTGGTTGTTGCAAATTGCTCCACCATGGCTGCTGCAACTTGCTCGACTGCTCTCTGCATCTTTCCTGGCCTAGAAAGCTACTTCGTTGTCTTGTCCACCTCGGTTGCTCTCTACCCCATCCTTCCTCGACTTGAATCTCTCTTGCAATTCCTGCATCACCTTCTAGTTTGTGCATTCTCCCTTTTCATCTCTTCCATCATCTCGTCTTTTTTAATATTCAATGTGTTCTGCATGTTGCGAGCGATTTGTAAAGACCCTCCTTTTTAGCTCTTTGATCTTCAAGATCCTTTCACATCTTTTCTAGCTCCTTGTTTGTCATATCCCCGTCACTTCTCACTTCTTTGAGACTATCTCGGAGCTCCTTCATGCGCTTCTCTACTTCTTCTCTTCTATGCCTTTCCATGTCAACCATTTTTGTAGCAGCCTCAACTTGCTCATATGCCTGCAAGGCCCTTGCTTGTGCCTCCTCTACCTTGGCTTCTGCACCTTCCTTGAGACTTTTCTCAAGTTGCACTGCCTTTGCTACATCAGTGGCTTTCTCTTGTAGAAATGTCACCTTCTGAGACATCTTCTTCTCGTATTGCTAAAAAATCCCTTTGAGGGTAGATGCCATCAGGTGCATTGCAACTTTAGTGGAATGAGACGACAATTGGGATTTGCCATCCATGCAATTCTTCAATATGGTTAATACATTCTTAGACATCACCCTTGAGAAAATACATCATGTCCTTTCACTTGCTCTACTGCTGCTTGAACTTGCCAGAACTTGCAAGTTCCTCTCATATCAAGAAAGAAGTGAATGGTCTTCTTCAGCACATCTTGGAGGTCTTTTGGCAAGCTCCAAATCTTGACTCCACCGTATTTACTAATTTGAACGTTGGGTATAAATCTAAAATATCTTGTCTCTTCCACTACTTCTAAAAAAAGTGTGCTTGCAAGCTACCTCCAGAAATTGCTAGAGCATTGTCAATCATGCTTTCATTGATGGTAATCTTCTAACCTTGACAGACTAGTTTCCCCTCCTTCACATTCACCTCCTGTACCAACCTGGTGAATTTTTGGAGAGCATCCAAATTGGGATTTTGAAAAGTGAGAGAGGAGCTCCCATATGTCACAATTTCAATATCAAGGAAGGAGGGGCTCTCGCACTGTGCTGCAGAGGGGGAGGAAAGATTGTGTGAGGAGCTCTCAGACTATGCAAGGTCCATTACGAGAGGGGATAGAAGTTGCAAGAAGAGTGCAAGGGAGATAGAAATGGTCGAGAGGGATAGAAGATGAAATAATGAAGGAAATAGAATAATGGAGGCTTGAGTTTGCAGTACGATTACAAGGGAGAAATAAAAGGTTGAGAGGGATAGAAGATGAAACAGTGAAGGAAATATAATAGTGAAGGCTTGAGTTTGCAGTCTAATTGCAAGGGGGAATGAAACGGTCGAGAGGGATAGAAGACAAAATAGTTAAGGGAATGGAATAGTAGTTTGTAGCCCGACTACACTATCAGTGCCACCATGGTGGTTGTAGCCTAACTACACTATCAAGGTGAGAGCCACCGTGGTGGTTGGCCCAAGTTTTCATTAATTCAAGGTGGCAGTACTCACTTGCATGGTAATGAGTGATTAGAGGTGGTGGCATCTAAGATTCCAAGACACATCTATGGTGGTGGCTAAGACCCACTGGGCTGGTAGTTAATTACGAGCCACCGTAGTGGCCTGTAATTACTCACCTTCCAATTACCACTATCGGGCTTGCATGCATGATTACTATGAGTGTAGTAAATTACCAGTCACTCAGCTTGCATGCTCAAGAGAGTACTAGACTGCATGGTAATGAGGGATTAGAGGTGATTAGGCATCATGATTTACTTTTTTAGGAATTATTTCTCGATGGTGGTGGCTATCATCAGCGATGTCTGTCTTGGCTATGATTCCACTGGGATGGTAGTTAAGATTACCAACCATCGCCCACCCACCACCAAGCATAAGCATGCATAATCACTACAAGTGTAGTAAAAATTACCATTCATCAGGCATGCATGCTCAATAGAGTACTAGAGTGCATGGTAATGAGTGATTACAGCCACGTCTATCATGGCTATGATTCAACTGGGCTGGTAGCCAAAATTACCAACCACCACCGCTCACCCACCACCGAGCTTAAGCATGCATGATCACTACAAGTGCAGTAAAATTACCTATCACTGGGATTGCATGCTCAGTAGAGAACTATAGTGCATGGTAATGAGTTCTTAGAGATTTATGATTTACCTTTGTGGGAATTACTACCCAGTGGTGGTGCCTCTCATCAGCCACATTTGTCGTGGCTAAGATTCCACCGGCCTGGTAGTTAATTACCAGTCACCTGAGTGGCATGTGCGTCTACTTCATGATTATCAGCCCATCTGGTGTGGTGCCTAAGATTCCACCATGGTGACCTACAATTAATATGGATGGAACCCCGGGCTCCAACCACCACACTGGCTCAAACTTTATAATATATATAAGATTCGTGGCATTTGGCATTTTACTACATTGCTCTCATCTGCCCCTGCTTTGCTACTTTGCTCCACACCCCTCCTCTAGCTCATTTTTGCCCCTGGTCTACTTTGCTCCATGCTCCCTCCTCCAACTCTCATCTCATTTGCTCCCCTGCTCATCTCCTCCCCTACTCATTTGCTACTCACCCACTCATCTTCACCATGTGTACTACCACCCGGGCCCTCGTCTGTGATCCCAATGTTATCTGCCTTCTAATATAAGGTTATCACATTGCACTCACCTGGAGTAGAAATGCTAGCACTAGTGGAGAGCCTTCATTCCCATAGTCGATTCCCCACACATCTGCATGTCACCACCTTAGATGGCATGCTCACAGAGGGCCTCTTTATGGCTGTGCTATATGGGTTCCCCCTAGATGTCGATGAAGGCCTTAGTATTTTCAGAGTAGAGTATTCTCCGCTTGTTGGGGGGGCCATAATCTCAGTCCTGGCAATGTGCATGGTCTTTGGCCTCTCCATCGTATCCTCCTTTGGCTTTCTAAAATTATTTAATGCAACAAGCTAGAATGGTGGAAAACTGAGTTGTACAAATTCACTCTTGCTCAGACAAGGCTCTTAACAATGGCTAGATGTAATCTTTTGGCCTCTAAGGCTCTCAAAAGAATCTTTTGGCTCACTAGATGTAATGTTTTGGTCTCTAAGGCTCTTAGCAATTTCTGAGTTTTTATTACATTTATGTAATCTCTTTTTGCTCAATTTGAGGCTCTCAGTATGCACTGTTGTTAACTTTTATATTTGAATGGTTATGGTTGCTAGTTGTAATATTTGGCCTTTAAGGCTCTCAGCAATTGTTGAGTTTTTATAAATGTAAGATCCTCTGTTCATTTTTTGCTCGATCTAAGTTGTTAATTTTTATATGACCTGTTATTGGACATAGATCTCACGTAGATGCACATTGTAATATCTTTTGCTCAATTTTCACTCTATAAATTGTACTTTTGACCTCATTTATATTTACTGCAATGAGAACTCAAATGCCAGGAAAGAAGGACTACAATTTCCTTGGATTATGACCAAAATAGCACTAAAATAACTCCAACAACCCGCCGTTGTGGTTGCATGGAGATACATCTAGAAAAATACAATTAAACTTTAAGAAAATGCAATTGACAATATGGCCCTTGAGGGGTCCCCTCTAGGGGCAAGGGCCATATCGACATGCATTATACAATATCCAAGATACCACTGGATAAAAATGGCATGTCAATATGGCCCTTGCTCCTAAAGGGGACCCCCTCAAGGGCCATATCTTCAATTGCATTTTTCTTGGTCACACAACGGAATACATTTTCCTTGGTACACAAATATATAACTCCAAGGACCAGTGCGGTGGCTGTCATAGATCTCCTTCTATTTGCCAATGTGCTAGTCATCATAGACCTCCTCCTATAATACATAAAAATAGGTAACAAAGCTATAACTCCAAGAACCAGTGTGGTGGTCTCTCCGAGACAACCTTGAATTCTAGGTGATGACAGCTCATCAAGCCAGAGACTATGCTAAGGCGATGCTCAGAATGATAGATTGCATCTCATTATTATGCCAAAAACCAGTGCAGTGGTCTCTCCAAGCCAACCTATAATTTGCATGGGTTGTGGGAAAAGATGCAGCAAAAGGCTGCATGATGATGACAAGTGGTTAGAGCACTGTAGTGGTGTTTAGAATGATGATATACTGCATCTAATTATTAATCCAAAAGCCAACACAGTGGTCTCTCCAAGCTAGCCTTCAATTTTAGTGATCTGCATGGGCGTAGTGCCCAATGACATGTGGCAAAGCTACGGCAAAAGGTTGCACGATGATAAGCCGTTTGGCAGCTTAGACTAGAGACTTTGTTGCATGAAGCAATGCAGAGATGCCATGTGTCGAGCTATGTGTTGTTCAGAACAAATAGATTGCATCTCATTATTATGCCAGTGTGACTTTATGACATTGGGAAAATGTCTAGCGAGAGCGCAGGTCCATGCAAAATTCAAATATTCACCCAGAAGTGCATCATGTCACGGCCCCAAAATGGCCCCAAAAATAGTTCTACAATTGGCTATACCCAAGCAAACGCTGACCCCGTGCAAGTCTTCTTGCACCCCCTTAGCCTTGTGTCTTTGTCGCTAAGAAGCCCCCACATTTTCAAGATATGCATGCTATCCAAGAGGTTATTGATTTGTAACTCGTCCCAATATGGAAGTTCGTGAAATATAGACAACTAGTCCACCAAGAGGAGGCTCCTCATTGTTATCTCTCCAATCTCGAATCCAATCACTTGCCTTTATGGACAGGTGCTAGATTAAGTTGACCTTCACGTGCAGGATGATCAAGTGGAAGATATTGAGCATGACCTTTGACATGAACCATCTTACTCATATGTTTGAAGTGTCACACATTCATACTAAGGCCACAAATAGGACAAGAATGGTACCCCTGTGTTTTAAGTCCTACATATGTGCATGGACACATAGGTCATTAGACATGCATAGATCACACCATAATAGAATCATAAAGGTATTAATAGGCATGCAAAAGCATGTACCTATGCACTTCCCAAATCTTGGACAATCATGCATGTTCCACATCAAAATTTCTCTGATGCTCATGTCTGCGGCTCACCTCGGGGCTCTAGAAATATCAAAGACATGCATGCCCCTCCATAGGTTCTGTAGCTCCTTGATCAAGGGTGCCATGTACACGCCCATATTTTTTGCCTTGTACTTCCTCTGCAAAAGTAGGGCAAGCATGAGATGTCCCTTCTTTATTGTTAGCCATGGTGAGATGTTGTAGTTCACCAAGACTATGGGCCATGTCGACCAAGATGTGGATCGTAACCTGAAAGGTTTCACGCCATCCATTCGAGCTCGAGATGTAAATTGTGGGGCTCCCTTGCAAAGTCTGGCTACATGTTGTCTATGTGCTTCCAAGTAGCACAATCTACTGGGATCCTCAAAGTGTCATCGATGAACCGGTGTGTAGCATGCCACATCATCAGTTGCAAAATGGACTTGCATCTGAACGTATTATGGGGATGATGGAAAAATGTCTCAGGACCTTTACTAGGATTATCTCCCCTAGCAAGTCTTGTCTGTAGCACTATGCTCCACAATCCATGCAATGAACCAAATCGCTATACTTGTGACGAAACAAAATACAATCATTTGGGCAAGCGTGGATGGTGTCATAATACATCCCAACCATCATCAACATGTTCTTTGCTTCATCTCTAGAATTGGGCATGGTATTTGGGACAAGCAACATCTTTTGGAGTAATCTATTACAATTTGCATATCCAAGAAACCTTGTGAATGAGATACTAATTAATCGAGAGGCAAACTCATAGTTTTGACATCGTCGCACCATCATACAATAGTGTTGATGCCAAATCTTACATCACGGTCTCATGCTCAGACATCTCACCCCGATCTCCCATGGTGCCTTCAAAACAAGAATTGATCATGTCTGCCATACCCTCCTCCTCCTCTAGAGGATCATCCTCAAGATCATCTTGCTAGAACTCAAAAGTTCACTTTGTGGCACTATCATATTCACATAAAAATATTGTTTTTTCAATCTATACTTTTGCACCAATTTATAAATCCATGAAAGAAGACTTAAATATTTCATGAAAATAACATTGTCACTCGCAATATGCACAAAATTTTTAAAACTTTTAATAAATAGAAAAAAGACATGATGCCATAAGACCCAAGTTTTGTATTGAACCAAAGAGGTATAATAGCAATTATAGCTATTATTATATGATTACATTGAGAGACGTTGCTCTCAACTAGAGTCTTTATATCCAAAATGATATAGATTGAACATATGTTTACAATTTAAA
This sequence comes from Dipteris shenzhenensis, assembly GCF_047967505.1. Lineage (NCBI taxonomy): Eukaryota > Viridiplantae > Streptophyta > Polypodiopsida > Gleicheniales > Dipteridaceae > Dipteris > Dipteris shenzhenensis. Next base: position 13,480,402 of record NC_141620.1, on the reverse strand, counting down.
TTGTTGCTCTTAAAGAGCCTCAATTCGTGCCATCTGCATAATTTGACTCCCCATTGTCTTATTGCTCAATGTCACAATAGCCAGGTGCCATCTGCATAATTTGACTCCCACTTGTCTTGCCAAGCTTGCCCCTTGGGTGCATTGACTCCCCATTGTCTTATTGCTCAATGCGATAGTCCCTTGCCAGGTGCCATCTGCATTAACTCCCTATTGTCTTGCTAAGCCTTGACCCTTGGGTGACATCCAGTGCAAAATACAGGTGCCATCTGCATTAACTCCCACAAGTTATCTTGCCAAGCCTTGCCCCTTGGGTGCATTGACTCCCCATTGTCTTATTGCTCAATGTGATAGTCCCTTGCCAGGTGCCATATGCATTAACTCCCTATTGTCTTGGCAAGCCTTGACCCTTGGGTGACATCTAGTGCATATTTTGACTCTCATTTGACATAGGAGGTGATGACTCTAATTATAATTGTCTTGGATTGGCTTCTTGCCTAGTACCAAATAAAATCCTTCAATGGACTTCAATACAAAGCTTTAATCATGGACATTCTTCATTTGCGCTATCTCCTTCTACTTCCTCCATGGTGAGCATCCTTAAAAATTCGTGTATATGCAAAATAGTTTGCTGTGGTATTTTTATTTTTCCTTCTATCTCATATCCCATGTGCTTCTTTGATTTCTTTGCCCTTGAATGCCAAGACACTATGATTGTCTCCGTCGAAACTTGAGAGACCGCTTCATCATTTGGGACCCACTCCTTCATTATACAATTAGTAATACAATGTGTTGTTATCCATATTCTCCTTCCTACCCTTTTGGCTCATACCATACCGCTGTAAATGTTGTAGCTCTCCCTTGGTCATCTCTTTGCACATCAACTACTTTTGCAACCCAAAACTTCACATTCTCATATTCATCATCCGATGGCCCAACCACAACAAAACAATCGACCTCTATATCTACTTGTGGGATAAACTCTCTCTTCTTCGATCCACAATATGGATGTGGGAGTAATGATACAAATTCATTTTCAAAGACTGGAGCTGGGCGCAAATCGTTATGAACATTTGGCCAAAATATATTGCATTCTTCCTTGACATCCTTTGAGCCTCGCATTCTCTCAAGGTCCTTTATTAAATTTCGTGTCTTGTTAATTACAGTGGTAGTGTGTTCTCTCCAAGTAGGCTTTGAATTAGGATATCTCCGAAGCATTTCCTCTTTGTATGTAATAAATGCTTTTAATCCTTCTATTTCACAGTTAGAGCTCTCATTGAATTCTTGTATAGGAGCCCATGTTGGATACCTTTCCTTGCTGGGAATTGAAGTTAAGAGACTGTAAGGTTCTTCAGGTTCCCATTTTGTATCATGAGAATACTGTTGCCATTGAATTACAGGTTTTTCATCTTTTAAAAAAAAACGAAAGTAGTGTGGATTGGTATGACCTATCAATGCATCACCACCCATTTGTATGAAAGGTAGAATGAAGCTCTTCCAATCATACATTCTTTCGAGCCTCTCACATACTGTACTTTCCTTACAACCACCAACTTGCCTGCCACGTCTTCTTACCAAGTCATCTATTGTCTCCACATCCTTGCATTTAAGCTCCCTTGAGACTGTGCTAAAAACCTGATCGATATCCTCATGTGTATGCCCAACATACAAAAATCCACATTCGACCTCATTGAAGATTCGATGAGCAACTAGCATGGAGCATAATGCAAACATGAGTACATTCTTATTTTCTCGCCAGCAATTATCAGCTTGTATTCTCAAAGTCGGTGGTAGGCGACCTTTTTCTGCATGTACATTGCGAATTGCCTTCATAATAGATGTTACAACTTGATTGCTATCATGTAGATGCAAGGAATCAATCCATATATCTGCAAAGAACTTAATTCCATGCACTAACACTCCACATAGATGTGTCTTTAGAAAGTGCTTTCCTTGTAATTTAGGTGGAGTGGCAACAAAACGAGGCAATGTTGTTGTATTCTGATCCATGCCATCTACAATAAGGCACATGTAGTCATCGGGATGCAAAATAGCTTGCTCCTTCCAAAATGCATATTTTTGTCTGGAATGTCGAATAAGGTCATGATGAGATTTTCGGTTTTTTTTGTATAATTCCCTTTGATTTTGACATGTTGCACTCTCAATCGCTCGCTTTAAATTATCACAGACATTGCACTTTGACATTTTTTGCCTCCTTGGGATTTTAACATATCCAAAGTTCTTCTTCCAAAGAGTATACAAAGTATGAGAAGAAGCTACGGCATCCCCTCTTTGCCTTTTCTTTTCTGCAATAGAGTCAAATACTTCGAGCTTTGTCAAGCCCATTGGAAGGTGCATTTCAGTGATCGCATCACCGTTAGGGAGTTTGGTAGATATATGGGGTTGAGGTAAAGCATTTTCATGTATGAAGTCTTGCAAAATTGCTGCTTCCCTGACAGTTGAGATTCTTGATTTGGACCTTCCTCTATTACCATGAATGCTAAATTTGTTGCCGCCCTTTGCCTTGGTGACTAAATCTCAATATGTACCATGGGATAATCTAGTAATATTGCGATATGCCTTATTGCAAATCCTTTTTCCATTTACGAGAGGTTTTACCTTTTGTCTTGAACTTAGCCTTTTATTGCCATTCTGAAGAAAGCAAGAGAGACTTGTGAGAAGGTATTCATTTCTTTCACTTCCTCTTCTTTGCCACACGTGTCCTCTACATTCCCTGATGTCTGCAAGATCAATGAAGCAAATACATCTTCGCTTGCAACATAGATATCCCAATGCATTTAACATGTTCTCCTCCTTCATTACTCTCTTCCTCTTTGGTTGCTTTTGTGGATCTTCTTGGATTCACTTTCTCTTCATGCATATGTATGACCTTTTTCATTCCTCGTGCACGTTGTTATCTGTATTTATGCACTTCTTCTCCTCACATTTGTTTGTAACCAAGCATCCATGACTGGTCGTTGCATCCTTGTCCATATCACAATCAAAGTTAAATATTGAATAATCCTCTGTTGATCTCATCCTCATTTTTAACATACTCTTAGGACCATTCAATGAATTCAATATTCTACGAGAGTATTGAGAACCTTGAAACTCTTCCACTCCTGAGAGAACATAACTCATTGGGACATCTTGCATGGCTTTCACAAATCCACAAGCTTGATTGACACCAGGTTTGTTAATATGCATGAACTCATCCACACTTGACAAGACATCGCTATTGAAACCTTTGCCCTTCTCACTGTGCAAGAATTCATCCACCCCAGATAAGGCTTTGCTTCTAAAATCATTTTGTTTCTCGGAACTAATGAACTCATCCACTCCAGATAAGATGTCACTTCTATAATTGAGTATATTAAAATCATCCACATTTAAAGTGATAGAGCCTGGCACATGGGCACACTTTTTAGGTCCTTTGATATTGTAGTATACCTTGTCTTTATCATTGAAAACCACGTGCCTCTTTCTCATGTTTAAAAATTGCATGCTCCATCTCATATTCTTGCCTACCTCATAGTAGGGATTGCATAAGGATGTTATGTTATCAACCATACCATTATCAGTGAGTTTTAGAATCCTCATCTGTGCAAATGACCATTGCTCCACTTGTTCAAATCCCAATACTTCACCTTCTACTACAGTCTTATTTGCAAATGATCTCATTTGTAAAATGTCCCCTATAGTAAAATCCAAGGTGGTGCACTTTGTATTCTTGATAATGTCTCTTGCATAAGTCTCATCTTTGTCCCATGCTATAAATGATTTGTTGGATGTATTTTAGGGCATAACATGTCCAAGTGTTTCCATATCTCCACATATTAGCTCAACATGTGCGCTAAGAATCTTTGATACAGTAACTGCCACCTTATCTTCGCCAAGTCTTCGAAAGTGGCAAACTGAATTGGGATCACTATCATGGATTGTAGCAAATCCAACTACTTCTCTTTTGCGACATAAAATCACATCCATCCCTGGAACAAAATCAATAGCCATCTCCTTTGTGAGAGTCCTTCGCAAGCAAGCTGCTGCAGTAGCAACAATTACATAAATATTAGTCTCTTTTTAATAATCTACTCATTTATTATAATTTTTAATTAGTACTTAATTTATTGGTGGGAGAAGTTATCCAATCAAGTACTCATCAAATGGACACACCAAGCTATCCTTTGCATGGTCGATCGAGCATTAAATACTATTTTTGCTCTAGTGTCATGCACATCCATAAAAAAACACGAGCCTGCTAGGTATGTTATCCAATCAAGCACTTATGGGATGGGTGTGCCACTTTGCATGTAAGTTAATTCCACCTAGTTGAAGGTGTGTGCAAATTATTGTGCCCATCGAATATGCTTTGCATTGTCGATCAAGCATAAAACACCGTTTTTGCCTTAGTGTCATGCACAACCATGAAAAAACACGGTCCTAAGTGTGTTAATCAAACAAGTACTTATTGGATGGGGGCTGCACTTTTCACGCAAGTGCGTTTCAACTAGGTTGAGATGCGTGCAAAGTATTGTCACCATCGAATATGCTTTGCATGGTCGATTACGCATTATACAACGTTCTTCCCGTAGTGATATGCACATCTGCAAAAAAACACGCCCTTAGGTATGTTATCTGACCAAGTACTTATCGGATGGGTGTGCCTCTTCGACAAAATTTCAATACCACCTAGGTTAAGGTGTAGGAAAAGTATTTTTCCCATCGGATATTCTTTGCATGGTCGATCGAGCATTAAATACTATTTTTTCTCTAGTGTCATGCACATCCGTAAAAAAAACACACTGCTAGGTGTGTTATTTGATCAAGTACTTATGCGATGGGAATGCCACTTTGCATGTAAGTCAATTCCACCTGGTTGAAGATGTGTGTAAAGTATTGTGCCCATCGGATATGCTTTGCATTGTGGATCAAGCATAAAATTCCGTTTTTGCCTTAGTGTCATGCACAACCATATAAAAACACAGCCCTAGGTGTGTTATTCAAACAAGTACTTATCGGATGGGGGCTCCACTTTGCACGCAAGTCTTTTTGAACTACGTTGAGGTGCATGCAAAGTATTGTCACCATCGGATATGCTTTGCATGGTCGATCATGCATTATACACCATTTTTTCCCGAGTGATATGCACATCTGCAAAAAAACACGCCCTTGGGTGTGTTATCTGACCAAGTACTTATCGGATCGGTGTGCCTCTTTGAGAAAATTCTAATACCACCTAGGTTGAGGCATACTAAAAGTGTTGTGCCCATCAGATATCCTTTGCATGATCGATCGAGCAATAAATACTATTTTTGCTCTAGTGTCATGCATATCTGTAAAAAAACACGTTGCTAGGTATGTTATCCGATCAAGCACTTATGGGATGGGAGTGCCACTTTGAATGTAGGTTAATTCCATCTAGTTGAAGGTGTGTGCAAAGTATTGTGCCCATCGGATATGCTTTGCATTGTCGATCAAGCATAAAACAATGTTTTTGCCTTAGTGTCATGCACAACCATGAAAAAACACGGTCCTAGTTGTGTTAATCAAACAAGTACTTATCGGATGGGGGCTCCACTTTGTACACAAGTCTGTTTCAACTCTAAAAAGTTTTGTGCCCATCGGATATCCTTTGCATGGTTGATCGAGCATTAAATACTATTTTTGCTCTAGTGTCATGCACATCTGTAAAAAAACACACTGCTAGGTATGTTATCCGATCAAGCACTTATGGGATGGACGTGCCACTTTGCATGTCAGTCAATTCCACCTAGTTGAAGGTGTGTGCAAAGTATTGTGCCCATCAGATATGCTTTGCATTGTCGATCAAGCATAAAACACCGTTTTTGCCTCAGTGTCATGCACAACCATGAAAAAACACAGTCATGGTGTGTTATTCAAACAAGCACTTATTGGATGGGGGCTCCCCTTTGCATGCAAGTTTGTTTCAACTATGTTGAGGTGCATGCAAAGTATTGTCACATTCGGATATGCTTTGCATGGTCGATCACGCCTTATACACCATTTTTTCTATAGTGATATGCACATCCGTAAAAGAACACGCCCTTAGGTGTGTTATCTGACCAAGTACTTATCGGATGGGTGTGCCACTTTGAGAACATTTCAATACCACCTAGGTTGAGGCATACAAAAAGTGTTGTGCCCATCGGATATCCTTTGCATGATCGATCGAGCAATAAATACTATTTTTGCTCTAGTGTCATGCACATTCGTAAAAAAACACGCTGCTAGGTATGTTATCCGATCAAGCACTTATGGGATGGGAGTGCCACTTTGCATGTAAGTCAATTCCACCTAGTTGCAGGTGTGTGCAAAGTATTGTGCCCATCAGATATGCTTTGCATTGTGGATCAAGCATAAAACACCGTTTTTGCCTTAGTGTCATGCACAACCATGAAAAAACACAGTCCTAAGTGTGTTAATCAAACAAGTACTTATCGGATGGGGGCTCTAGTTTGCACTCAAGTCTATTTCAACTAGGTTGAGATGTGTGCAAAGTATTGTCACCATTGGATATGCTCTGCATGGTCGATTACGCATTATAAAACGTTTTTCCCATAGTGATATGCACATCCGCAAAAAAACATGCCCTTAGGTATGTTATCTGACCAAGTACTTATCGGATGGGTGTGCCTCTTTGACAAAATTTTAATACCACCTAGGTTAACATGTAGGAAAAGTATTGTGCCCATCGGATATGCTTCACATGGTCGATCGAGCATTAAATACCATTTTTACCTTAGTGTCATGCACATCCGTAAAAAAACACGCTGCTAGGTGTGTTATCCGATCAAGTACTTATGCGATGGGAATGCCACTTTGCATGTAAGTCAATTCCGACTAGTTGAAGGTTTTTGCAAAGTATTGTGCCCATCGGATATGCTTTGCATTGTCGATCAAGCATAAAACACCGTTTTTGCCTTTGTGTCATGCACAACCATATAAAAACACGGCTATAGGTGTGTTATTCAAATAAGTACTTATCGAATGGGGGCTCCACTTTGAACGCAAGTCCTCTATAACTACATTGAGGTGTGTGCAAAGTATTGTCACCATCAGATATGCTTTGCATGGTTGATCACGCATTATACACCATTTTTTCCCTAGTGATATGGACATCTGCAAAAAAACATGCCATTAGGTGTGTTATCTGACCAAGTACTTATCGGATGGGTGTGCCTCATTGAGAACATTTCAATACCACCTAGGTTAAGGTGTACGAAAAGTGTTGTGCCCATCGGATATCCTTTGCATGGTCGATCGAGCATTAAATACTATTTTTGCTCGTGTCATGCACATCCGTAAAAAAACACGCTGCTAGGTATGTTATCTGATCAAGCATTTATGGGATGGGCGTGCCACTTTGCATGTAAGTCAATTCCACCTAGTTGAAGGTGTGTGCAAAGTATTGTGCCCATCGGATATGCTTTGCATTGTCGATCAAGCATAAAACACCGTTTTTGCCTTAGTGTCATGCACAACCATGAAAAAACACGGTCCTAGGTGTGTTATTCAAACAAGTACTTATCAGATGGGGGCTCCACTTTGCACGCAAGTCCGTTTCAACTATGTTGACGTGTGTGCAAAGTATTGTCACCATCGGATATGATTTGCATGGTCGATCATGCATTATACACCGTTTTTTTCCTAGTGGTATGCACATCTGCAAAAAAACACCCCCTTAGGTGTGTTATTTGACCAAGTACTTATCGTATGGGTGTGCCTCTTTGAGAAAATTTCAAAACCACCTAGGTTGCGGTGTAGGAAAAGTATTTTGCCCATTGGATATCCTTTTCATGGTCAATCGAGCATTATATACTATTTTTGCTCTAGTGTCATGCACATCCGTAAAAAAAACACACTGCTAGGTATGTTATCCAATCAAGCACTTATGGGATGGGTGTGCCACTTTGCATGTAAGTCAGTTCCACCTAATTGAAGGTGTGTGCAAAGTATTGTGCCCATCGGATATGCTTTGCATTGTCGATCAAGCATAAAACACCGTTTTTGCCTTAGTGTCATGCACAACCATGAAAAAACACGGTCCTAAGTGTGTTAATCAAACAAGTACTTATCGAACGGGGGCTCCAGTTTGCACGCAAGTCCATTTCAACTAGCTTCAGATGCGTGTAAAGTATTGTCACCATCGGATATACTCTGCATGGTCGATTATGCATTATACAACGTTTTTCCCGTAGTGATATGCACATCTGGAAAAAAACATGCCCTTAGGTATGTTATCTGACCAAGTACTTATCGGATGGGTGTGCCTCTTTGAGAACATTTCAATACCACCTAGGGGCATTATACAACATTTTTCCCGAAGTGATATGCACATCCGCAAAAAAACATGCCCTTAGGTATGTTGTCTGACCAAGTACTTATCGGATGGGTGTGCCTCTTTGAGAACATTTCAATACCACCTAGGTTAAGGTGTAGGAAAAGTATTGTGCCCATCGGATATGCTTTGCATGGTCGATCGAGCATTAAATACCATTTTTGCCTTAGTGTCATACACATCCGTAAAAAAGCACGCTGCTAGGTGTGTTATCCGATCAAGTACTTATGCGATGGGAATGCCACTTCGCATGTAAGTCAATTCCACCTATTTGAAGGTGTGTGCAAAGTATTGTGCCCATCGGATATGCTTTGCATTGTCGATCAAGCATAAAACACCGTTTTTGCCTTTGTGTCATGCACAACCATATAAAAACACGGCCGTAGGTGTGTTATTTAATTAAGTACTTATTGGATGGGGGCTCCACTTTGCACGCAAGTCTGCTTCAACTACGTTGAGGTGCGTGCAAAGTATTGTCACCATCAGATATGCTTTGCATGGTCGATCACGCATTATACACCATTTTTTCCCTAGTGATATGGACATCTTCAAAAAAACACGCCATTAGGTGTGTTATCTGACTAAGTACTTATCGGATGGGTGTGCCTCATTGAGAACATTTCAATACCACCTAGGTTGAGGCATACGAAAAGTGTTGTGCCCATCGGATATCCTTTGCATGGTCGATCGAGCATTAAATACTATTTTTGCTCTAGTGTCATGCACATCCGTAAAAAAACACACTGCTAGGTATGTTATCCAATCAAGCACTTATGGGACGGGCATGCCACTTTGCATTAAGTAAATTCCACCTAGTTGAAGGTGTGTGCAAATTATTGTGCTCATCGGATATGCTTTGCATTGTCGATCAAGCATAAAACACCGTTTTTGCCTTAGTGTCATGCACAACCATGAAAAAACACGGTCCTAGGTGTGTTATTCAAACAAGTATTTATCGGATGGGGGCTCCACTTTGCACACAAGTCCGTTTCAACTACGTTGAGGTGCGTGCAAAGTATTGTCACCATCGGATATGCTTTGCATGGTCGATCATGCATTATACACCATTTTTTCCTGAGTGATATGCACATCCGCAAAAAAACACACCCTTAGGTGTGTTATCTGACCAAGTACTTATCGAATGGGCGTGACTCTTTGAGAACATTTCAATACCACCTAGGTTGAGGCGTATGAAAAGTGTTGTGCCCATCGGATATCCTTTGCATGGTCGATCGAGCATTACTATTTTTGCTCTAGTGTCATGCACATCCGTAAAAAAACACGCTACTAGGCATGTTATCCAATCAAGAACTTATGGGATGGGTGTGCCACTTTGCATGTAAGTCAATTCCACCTAGTTGAAGGTGTGTGCAAAGTATTGTGCCCATCGGATATGCTTTGCATTGTCGAACAAGCATTAAACACTGTTTTTGCCTTTGTGTCATGCACAACCGTCCAAAAACGTGGTCCTAGATGTGTTATTCGACTAAGTTCTTATGGGATGGGCACGCCACTTTGCATGTAAGTCAATAATACCTAGGTTGAGATGTGTGCAAAGTATTGTGATGATCGCATATGCGTTGCATTGTCGATTAAGCATAAATCAGCGTTTTTGCCCTAGTGTCATGGACAACAACCAATAAAAAACATGGTCCTAGGTGTGATATTCTAAAAAGTACTTATTGAATGGGCATTCCACTTTGCATGGAATACCATACCACTGCTTTTGAGGCACGTGCAAAGTATTGTGCCCATCGGATATGCTTTACATGGTAGATTGAGTATTAAATTCCGTTTTTGGCCTTGGTGTCATGTACAATCGTCAAAAAACATGATCGTAGGTGTATTTTTCAAACAAGTACTTATCGTATGGGGATGCCACTTTGCACACAAGTCAATAATGCCTAGGTTTAGGAACGTGTAAAGTCTTGTGTCCATTGGATATGCTTTGCATAGTCGATCTCACATTATACACCATTTTGTTCCTAGTGTTATGCACAATCGTCATAAAAATACGTTTGGAGGTGTGTTATCTGAACAAGTACTTATGGGATGGGTGCACCACTTTGTATGCAAGTCAATATGACCTAGCTTGAGGCGTGTACAAAGTTTTGTGCCCATCGGAGAAATGTAGATGCAATAATATTAGAAAATTCTCGGTATGTGTATATGTGTGTGTGTGTGGCAAACAATTTTGATACAACAAAGTAAACAACTAGTGCACAAATTATGCACTTCATACCTTGAGTAAATAAGCTTGTTGATGAGGATAAATATGCCCTTGAATAAAAGCACATTTATTGTATGACCACAATAGGATCGCTTTGACACCTGTGATTTTGCCCACATGTAAGTTTGCAAATAGTATAAAAAATCATATAATAATATATTAATAGTTTGCAAATGTGTATAGCAAGTGAGTAATGGGAAGTGGAAGTGGGAGTGAGGAGGGAGGAGTGGAATGGGAGAGGGAAGTAATAGGGGTGTAGGATAATAAGTATAAAAAATAGTATAATAATATATTAATAGTTTTCAAATGGCAAGTGAGTAATGGGAAGTGAAAAAGAGTGGGGAGGGAAGAATGGAATGGGAGAGGGGAAGGTAATAGGGGAGTAGAATAATAAGGGAGTGAAATGATTGAGGGGAGTTAATAGGGGATGAAAAAGAGAGGGTGAGATGGGGAAATATGGGATTTTGGGAAATGGGAGGAGTATGGGACGTGGTGGAAATGTGGGATGGGAGTGGTGACAATGGGGGAGGAAGAAGAAATGGATGGAGGGAGGGCTGATGGAAGATTGGGATGAGGGATGGGGGTCCAATGGGAGAGGGGGAGTAATGGGAGCCAATGGGAGGGGGGATAAATGAAAAGCCAATAGGAGAGAGGGGAGGAATGGAAAGCCAATAGGAGAGGAGGAGGAAAACCTAATTTTAACACCATATTAGAGAATTTGGGAAAATCCTGATAATTTGGGAACTTTTGAGGAGTTGTAATTATGCAACATTCAATGTTTTTCATTGATTTTTCCCATAGATTTGGTAGTCCATCCAAATCTCGCAAATGTGCATGGTTTGCATCAACATAAATAAAATGTCAAATGTTGAGGTTTCGACCAATGCATGGTCTTTTTTGAGGGGTTATAATTACAATGCATTGAGTGCACTCCATTGAATTTCTCCCTGGATTTTGCCATGTATATGAAACTCACAAATTGGAGTGTGCCTATTTTGCATTAGCTGAGAAAAAAACATCATATGTTTGAGTTTAACGAAGCATTTTTTGCCTCTTCTCGAAAAAAGGTTGTGTTCAAAAACACCATTTTTAGTTTAGTTGGAGAAAAAGTAAGAATGCAACACTAGTCCTTGATATTTTGTCGAGTGTGCAGAACTTGCAACCACAAAGCAATGGTCTGCAAAAAAAAAGATAAAGAAAAAAGATCAATGTCATACCTTCCAAATATTTGTCAGTATTCAATTAAATTATTGTTGTGCAAGGAAAAAAAAGTCATGCTTTTCAAGTACCTTCACTCCATTGTGGAGTCAACATCAGAGTCGGAATCTATTCTATGAGACAAATTGGATAAAGCTCGCTTGCGTGCAATGGTTGGTATCTTCACCTTGATGGGGATACATAATTGGTGCGAGCCTCCAAACTTTGGCCCCAATACTCTATGCGTAATTTGGATATCATTTGACGATCGGCAAATTGACAACAATTTTGTTTACAAGAATCAATCATAGATACTTTTATGACTGCATCCCTTGTGAGTCTAGATGATGCTAATGGCATGCCATGTTTTTTAGCTTTTCTCTTTATCATGCAGTAATGCCTCTTTTTTGTGGATTTTTCCATTGGGTCCTCATCTTCCATGTGCTTTTTCCTAGAACCACTTGAAGAATTCATGGTGTCATCGATTCTTAATGAAGTTCCATCTAAAAAGGTTATTTGTGCAATGGGCCATTTTATTGAGTGGATGGTATCGATGCCTGATACATCATTGTGATACTTTTCAATTCCCACACCTAGATTACCTTCACCAAGCATCTCAAAATTTATAGGTTCAAATGGGTAGACATATAAAACAACACCCTCTGCAATGCTCTTGGTTTTCTGCTCATCCCATATTAAGACTTTCTTGTCCTTCCATGATTCTCGAATGGAAAACTCATCATATTCACATAGAGGTTCAATGTCAATGGTATCTAATGTTATATCATTCATTGGTACAATAGCTTCATTAACATTGTCCACACAACTCATTGATCGTGCTTTCCAACGAACAACACTACCCAAAGCCTCATAGACTAAGAATGCATCCATTGTAGGAAATGGAAGAAGTGCACTTTCATCCATACAAATATCGATCGCCACCGATACATTGTTTTCTCCCAAGGGCACACCTTGGCACATGTCATCATGTGATGTAGAGAATATTGTCCCAATGGCAACAATCTTTCCACTGACAAGCAAGTTGACTTTAACCCCCACTTTCAATGTGGCACCTGCATAGTACATAGCATTTGTTATAGTTCAATATTGATATCTAATGGTGTGACTTAGGATGAAAATGCTTTACAAGATTTCATTGCAAGACCAAATCTTCCTAAACCTTGGTGCTTTGAATTTTAGGCAGCAAAATTTGGCTACATGGCCAAATCTTCACAGACCATGGTGCTTTGAAAGGGAGATAGCAAGATTTGTCCACACAACCAAATCTCCCGAGATGCTGGTGCTTTCAAGAAGCCATAAAGATTTATGCACACATCCAAATCTACTTAGACCTTGGTGCTTTGAAAGAAGCCCACAAGATTTGGCCACATGGCCAAATCTCGTAAAACTCTAGTGCTTTGAAAGAAGCAATAAGATTTGGCCGCACAGCCAAATCTGCTCAAACCTTGATGCTTTCAAAGAAGCTAGCAAGATTTCGATGCACATCAAAATCCTTCGAGACCTCCGTGACTTCTTTCAAAGCACTGAGAAGATTTGGTTGTGGTGTTCTTTCAAACTTGGGGAGATTTGGGCGTGTGGCCAAATCTTGCAGGATTCTTTCAAAGCACTAGGGTATGGAGAGTTTTGGCTATGCAACCTCCCCTTGCATGCTTCTTTCAAATCACCAGGTTCTGGGAGATTTGTCCATGTGGCCAAATCTTTCAAAGCATTAGGGTTTGGGAAGATTTTGCCGTGCTGCCAAATGTTGCTAGCTTCTTTCAAATCACTAGGAAGATTTGGCCACATGGCCAAATCTTATTTCAAATCACTAGGAAGATTTGGCCACATGGACAAATCTTCAAACGTTAAATTTAAAAATTGAAGATCCAAATTTTAAAATTTAAAATTTAAAGTTTAAAATTCAAAATTCAAAATTTAAAATAAAAAATTCAAATTTCAAGTTTCAAGTTTTGAAATTCAAATGTAGAGATCCTACTTTCAAAAAAATCGTACATGCTTTTCATGATTCACGCTATTACACTTTAAAATCATACTAGCTGCAACGCCTTCTTTCTTCCTCCCTGCCGCGGTTTCTACTCCTCCTTCCTTCATCACTGCAATGCCTTCCCGTCACGGTTTCTGCTCCTCCTTCCTTCATCACTACAACGCCTTCCCGTCGCGGTTTCTACTCCTCCTACCATCAGAGCCCTCGTCCTCCTTCCTTCCTCGTTCCGTCCGTCTTCTTCCTCGTCGCCTCCATCTTCCTCCTCGTCGCCCTCAACGCCTTCTTTCTTCCGTCTGCCATCTTCCTCCTCGTCGCGGTTTCTGCTTCTCCTACCATCAGAGCCCTCGTCCTCCTTCCTTCCTCGTTCTATCCATCTTCTTCCTCATCACCCACACCGGTAGAATTACTCCTGCTCAATCACGAGTTGCCATCTTCGGATGCCTTGTCTGTTTCCCTCCCGCTTCCTCCTCTTCTCTTCGTGCTTCTCCCCTTCGGCTCCTCTTCCGTTTGCCAGCAAGAAAGACAACTTCTACAATTGCTACAGCTACTCTCTCTTTAGCTCCTACGATGGCTACTCAATCATTCAAGTAAGAAAACGAAAGAAATCGAAAGTGTACCTAATTCTTGCATGTTCTCCATTTTCTCCATTTCGGAACACCACGATTTGAAAGAAAGAGTCTTGTAAAAGTAGGAATCTCGAAGTGTGATTTGAAAGTAGGGTCTTTAGTATATGATTTCACTTTCATATCTTTAAATTTGAAATTTGAATTCTGTATCTAAGATTTTGAATTTTGAATTTTGAATTTTGAATTTTAAATTTTGAATTTTGAATCTAAGATTTTGAAATTTTCAGATTTGCAATTTGAATCTTAAGATTTGAATTTTAAATTTTAAATGGGGAGATTTGGCCATGCGGCCAAATCTTCTAGCTTCTTTCAAAACATACAACATTTAGCCGTACAGCCAAATCTCCCTAGATCTTGGTGATTTCAAAGAAGCTATAAAGATTTGGCATCACAACTAAATCTTCCTAAACCTTGCTGCTTTGAAAAGATTTGGCCACACAACCAAATCTTCCTCGACACTCGTGATTAGAAAGAAGATAGCAAGATTTGGCCGCATGGCCAAATCTACCTCGACCCTCGTGATTAGAAGAAGCTAGTAAGATTTGGCCACACAACCAAATCTTCCTCGACACTCGTGATTAGAAAGAAGATAGCAAGATTTGGCCACATGGCCAAATCTCCCTCGACCCTCGTGATTAGAAGAAGCTAGTAAGATTTGGCCGCATGGCCAAATCTCCTTAGACCCATGTGATTTAAAAGAAGCTAGAAAGATTTGGCATCACAACCAAATCTCCCCAAATCCTGTTGCTTTCAAAAGATTTGGCCGCATGGCCAAATCTCCCTAGATCCTTGTGATTAGAAAGAAGCTAGCAAGATTTGGCCACACAGTCAAATTTCCCTAAACCCTCGTGACTTATAAAAAGCTAGAAAGATTTTGCATCGTAGCCAAATCTCCCCAAACCTTAGTGCTTTGAAAAGATTTGGCTGAATAGCCAAATCTCCTTAAACCTGGTGCTTTGAAAAGATTTCGCTGCACGGCCAAATCTCCCCAAACCTGGTGCTTTGAAAAGATTTGGCTGCATGGCCAAATCTCCCCAAACCTGGTGCTTTGAAAAGATTTGGCCGCACGGCCAAATCTCCATAGACCCTTGTGATTAGAAAGAAGCTACCAAGATTTGACTGCACACAAATCTCCCCAAACCCTCGTGCTTTGAAAAGATTTAGCCGCACGGCCAAATCTCCATAGACCCTCGTGATTAGAAAGAAGTTAGGAAGATTTGGCCGCATGGCCAAATCTCCCTAAACCCAAGTGATTTAAAAGAAGCTAGCAAGATTTGACTAATTTGAAAGAAGCTAGCAAGATTTGGTTGCACAACCAAATCTCTCTAGACCCTAGTGCTTTGAAAGAAGCCCACAAGATCTGGCCACAAGGTCAAATCTCCCCAAACTTTGGTGCTTTGAAAGAAGCCCATATGATTTGGCTACACATCCAAACCTCCCCTTCTAGTGCTTTAAAAGAAGCCCATAAGATTTGGCCGCACGGCCAAATCTCCCTAGTGTGGCCAAATCTCCCTAGAATCTAGTACTTTTTCAAATCTACTACTAGGTCTAGTGTCAATTCTAGATTCTATTTCAGATAAGTTTATCGATAATGTGTTTTGTCTAACATTAAAGATTATAAAGATGATAGTTTGTATATTGCTTGGGTCTTTTACAGGAAAGACACAAATGTGAAGAAGGTTGAGAAAGTTGTAAGTGGATTTGCAGAGAAAAGCATACCTTGGTACTTTGACATATATAGTATTGAGGGAGCACAGTTGACACGAGTTCACTTATTTGTTTTGTTACCTAATAAAAGTGCATACACTTGTGTTGGATCGGTACATCAAATCACTGAAGATGTGGTTGGAAAAGAGGGAGATATTGGATTGTTGATCATTATAAATCAAAATAAGAAGTTTCTCTTGGATCCCAGTGATTATGAAGCATCTCGTATGAAGTCTGTTGTAGATGACAACATGCACTCAAGAGGCTGGATAAGTGTTGAATCAATTGATGGAAATGAAATTCACACAGTGACAACAATCATTCAATCATATCGCAAAGTTTCAGCAACATTAAAGAAGCGTAAGAGTGGGGAAGATAGTGGGGAAGGAACAAAGAAAGGTAAATCGACTATGGTTCAAGCACCAGGTGGTAGCGGAGAAGGAGCAAAGAAAGGAAAGCTAACTATAGTTGATGTACCACAAGAAGGAACACCTCCAGAGGGTATGCTAGCAGTTGTGGAAAGAAGCAGTGGTAGTGAATTGGAGCCAAGTGGAAAGGTCATAGGAAAAAAAGGGCAAAAGAAACCATCAGGCTTGGTGGAATATGAAAAATACTACCCATTCGGGTTGCATGCAACATTTCAATTCCAGTTGCAAGATGTCAAAAAGCTTCTCCAAGCTATGTATATAGAGGGTTGAACAAAGAGCATGTGGAGAAGCTTGCTGCAGACTTCGGTTATAACTCTAGGCCTCCTGCTACTGTAGTGGATTTAATGCCTTTCAATCCTGAAACAAAGCAGCCCCTGGAAAGGGTAGATAAAAAGGATTTAACCAAGTGCCACTACTGGATACTATCTGGACAACATTCAATATATGCTGCTAAAATATTCACATCTAATGATGATAACAGCACGGCCCAAAGAAAGAACTACTACCGCACCTGCCAGGCGAGGATTGTAGTGAATTGTCCCGCACGCTATTGTGTGGAGATATCAAAGATGGCAAACCTGGAGTCTCAAAATATCTTGAGACAATCTCCATACATTGATATACTTAAGCAGGTGAGGGGACAATGGATTCTCTTTAACAGACCCAAGAAAGCACAACAAGGGCTTGCAAAAGGACATCCAGATCGTGAGAATTGGGATGTAAGTACAGATTTTAATTATGAATCATTTTTTACAAGTCGGTTTTCTTAATTATTGCATTCTAATGGATTCATATATTCTGCAGGCTTTCATTGACACTGGCAAGGTAACATTGGGCAATAGCTTTGCCACGAAGGATGTACATATGATAATCACAAGCGATGCCATTTATGATGGTTGGATCTCCATCCTTGAGGATTACATTGCAGGCAAATATTCACAAGATGGAAAATGCCGTAGGCAACCCACAGTCTCAATGTTTAGATGCTTGCGTGGATTGAGTGATGATCAAATTGGTCAAATTCAAAATGACATTAAGGAAGGTAGAGTAGTCATAGCTAAAACAAAGACTGATGCCATGATTCTTGATATTGAAGGACGAGCTATGCAGATCAAGAGAGATGCTGCACTACAAGAAGAACTTTATATGTTTATATCGGCAGAACGGCCTTCTTTAATGTTAAAAAATTGGGATGAGTGCAGATCACATTTTAAAATTACTCCAGAATTGTATCATCGGATTCGTGGTTGCTCTGACTCATGGTTAAAAGTGAAGCTTCAATAGGGCATGGAAACTCCACCATTGCCTGATGCTGCAAAGGGGTATCTGAGGTGGATTATGGGACAAAGTGAAGGTGCAAGTCATGGACCGAATTCCACCCAGCCTTGGAGGTTCTACACAGTCGGTTCAAACATGGAGGGAATGGAATTCATACATAATCTGTACCAAGAGCCAATGGCAATAGGGGTTGCCTTTTTGGATGTAATGTATGGACCAAGCAGAAGTAGAAATTGGAATGAGGATCGCTTTGAGTGTTTGTTGAAAAGCTTGATGACAATCGCTTCTCCCCCAATGCAATTCCTTCTTGTGGTGTTCTTGACCATGGATCATGTATCATGTTTGAAGAATGCATTAAATAAGGCATGCGGACAATATAAAATACACTTCCGTTGCCTTAATTTTGAAACTACAGATATATTTGTCACTGGATCTATGGATGGCTTAATTGCCTGTGTACTGGTAAGCAAGGAAAAGCATTTCAACGATATTGAGCGCTATACCAATGCACAATGTAAGCCATCAATATATGTTGCAGATGAAAAATATGAAAAATCAAGTGGTGCAGAAGAATCAAGTGATGAGGATGATGATGACGAGGAGGATGATGATGAATTTGACATTGAATTATCCTTGAAAAGAAAACGTTCAAGTATCATGAAAGACATGATCATGGGTTTCTGTCGAGAAGATGAGTATGTATTGGACTTGTTCTCTGAGGGACTTGCTGCAATAGAGTCTCTTTCTTGTAAGAGGCATGTTGTTTCAGTTGTTGAGACTTATGAGGAGTTGGCAAAGGTTGAAAGTATATGTTGCACGTATGCTTACAGTAATCATGAAATTCGACAATGGGCTGGCTTGCAAGAACCAATATTGGCAATAGAGGGGGTATCAAAAGAAGATGATACAATTGAAGGTGGAGGGGAAAAAGAAATTGATACCATATCAGGACAAAAAGAGCTTCAACCCTTCAATGAAGAGCAGCGTGAGCATTTACAAAAACACGCTTCAAAGTTTTGGGAAACAGAAGAGGAAGCAACAGGTCCTTGAAATTGTCCTTTTATATGGTGTTCGTGTTTTCCATATGTTATCTTGCTATATTCTCCATATGATGTATTAATTTTGTTCCAAAGATCTTTTAATATTACTTGGAAATTCATTCTATCTCATTGCCATAATTCAAACATTCATATGTATTCTTGAATATGTTTAATTTTCTATCAAGAATACGTTTAATTTTCTATATTTCATGAAAAGATGTGTTTGCATGTTGTAATACCTTTGGAGTGTGATACACATCCAAATTTATTTATGAGTTCATAAATGTTAAAAAGTGTGTTGAGTCTTGATTGTGATGAATGAATTAGTGTAAATTATTGTTTCTATCCTTATTCACTTCATATGAATGCTCAAATATGTTTTGGCTGCTTGGCCAAATCTTTTCTTAGTGGGAACACTCAGGCAATGCTAGATAATGTTGGACTCCACTCTATATATAATGCAAACGTTTTTGGCATTGTGAGGATATGTAGTTTTGGGGATTAAAATAACTTGAAAGGGTATAGATTCAACAACTTTAGGGGGTATACTAAGCATATGAACATGAATGCTTTCTTTTTTTTAGTATTCCAATTTTGTTTTGAAAAAGAAAAACATGAATGCTTTCACACAAACAAATTGCATTGAGAGCACACAACCTAAAGTTTGACAATTTGGTTTTCCATCTCAATATTCAGTTTGTTTCTAGTTATGAATTTCATTTCCTTGTTTATCAACAGATATTGGCCATCTCAATTTCACATCGCTAGAAGCATTGCCTATACATGTGACACCTGATCCAATGATTCATTGTGTGCCTAATATGAACATTAGCATGCAGAGAGCATGCAAGTTCCAAGCTCAACATGGTTGATTGAAAATGTTGAGGATGCAATGTCTGCAGTAAATGTTCCATTGACAAATGTGAATGCAAGTTTAGAAGGTAAAGGAGAAGATGCAATGTCATTGTATGAAGCCAAGGAAGAAATCTTAGAAGGTAAAGGAGAAGACATAATGTCACCCTCAGAAATAATGTCAAAAGAGGTGATACTAGCGGTGATAATAGATTTGAAAGGGTTATTGCTCGAGCGTTGTTTTTCGAAGTCAAATAAACATATGAGCTTGCACAATGGGAAGCATTGGCTTGTTCTCCGTCCTGGGTGTTTAGAGTTTCTACAATGGTTGCTCGATCACTACCATGTTGGCATTTGGTCCACTGCAGGAGAAAAGGGCATGGTGCAACACATGCTGGACACTTTGGAGCATTATGTTAACAGAAAGTTACATTTCTTCATGGTTTGGGGTGCGATGGCATGCCACAAGCATACAAAGAGTAGAATCATTCAACCAGATAGGATGAATGTGGAAGCGGAGTTTAAACCATTAATGAGAGTGTGGTGTTGTTTTAAAGAGGAATGCAAACCAGCAAGAATAGTGTTCATTGATGTTTCGCCTTACACGGGTTGTGTTAATCCAGTAGAAAATTGCATTTTCCCTACAAAATTTGATATAGATTTTGGTGATTCTATTTTGCTTCATGAGTTATTACCGTACCTACAGATGCTAGATGATGCAGTAGATGTGCGCAGCAGTGCCATCTCTTCTAACAGATTTGGTCAAGATCCGATTGTCGAAGGGCATGATATGTTCTATTATTTTCAACTAGTGATCCTTGAATTCAAAGAAAAAAACAAAGAAGTTCTCGAAAGGATGAATGTCGAATCTCATATGTCTACTCGTAGTTCAAAAAAAGACACAGAGAAAGGTATTACTTCACCTATAACCAAAACTAGAGTGTGAGGGACTTGTCCTACTACAAGAAGTATGGTGCATGCTCAACATGTTACATTGAATGAAGAGGAAGAATGCATGCTAGGAAAAATTGCCAAAATGGGGCCATTGAAAGATAGTGAGGCAAAACGCTTTGCTATGGTTCTTGGATGCAAGGAAAGGGGAATCACTGCCGATGTTGCAAGGGCATTCTTAGCCAACTTGATTCAATTTTATTGCATAGACAACCCTTAGGGAATGTGAGTGATCTTGTTAATTAGAGTTGTAGACACAAATGCTCAACTAAAACATTTGTACCTACATTCTGATTTATATTTGGACACTATTTGGTTAGATTCAACTAGCAAAACATTATGTTTCAATTTGTTTTGTGAAAGAATTAATAGACATTGAGCTAGTACCTTGTCCAAAAAATGCTATGTGCTTTGTGATGTGAGTTTGTATTCCTCCACTAAAAGAATGATTCTTTGATTTTAAACATATGATAGGTGTTGCAGATTGTCCTGAAAAGTTAAAGAGCTATCTTATTACAAATTTTGATCCTGCATCCAATGGCTTATGGAAACATAAATTGCCCATACCCATTGAGCATGTGTTCGAAATGGATGGCATCCATTATGAAGTAAAGAAATCAACAATACCTGGGGCAGGATATGGTCTTTTTGTACATACGAGCATCAAGAAAAAACAAGATTTGATGGTATATAATGGTCCAAAGTATGATTATGATACTTGGAGATCTCTCCTCAAGTTTTTCCCAAGGATGAAGACTTATGGAATGTTTGAAGATCCATTCATTGAGCCATTGACAGATGTGAAATGTATTGTGGGAG
The DNA here is from genome assembly GCF_047967505.1 of Dipteris shenzhenensis. Taxonomy (NCBI): domain Eukaryota; kingdom Viridiplantae; phylum Streptophyta; class Polypodiopsida; order Gleicheniales; family Dipteridaceae; genus Dipteris; species Dipteris shenzhenensis. The sequence goes on along the minus strand of NC_141620.1, from coordinate 13,458,913 downwards.
ATGTATTGTATGGAAACATTGCTGGATATATAAATAGCTCAATGTATTATAAAGAAAGAACAAATGTTATATTTGTATACATCCCTAAACTACCACCTTGGGCTCAAAAGTCACAAGGAATTTTGAGTGCCCATGGCTACATTACTGTGCAAACCATAAAGGATATCTCCTTCAGAGATGAGCTACTTTGTGAGTATGAATACTAGTATGGAATTGTTAATGATTATGTTAAACGATGTGGTGCAAAATTGGCTATGTGTCAATGGTTTTGATTATAGCTCTATTGTGATGGAGAGTTTCATGAGCTCTATTGTGATGGAACGGTGTTTTTGAACACCACATTTATATGATGGATGTCAAAGCTCTACCATAATCCTATTGCTGCATATGTTAATACTGCAATTTATCAACATAGAAACATATGCATTTGACATTAATTTGATACATCTTATATACCAAATAAAAATTAACAGTTGTTGCAAGTTTAATTTTGTTTTTGAAGACCACAGTTATATGATGGATGTCAAAGATCTATAACAATCCTATTGCATATATCAATACTGCAATTTAATTTACTCCAATGAATCTTCCTAACGCAACATCTATAAATTGGCTTTTGTTTGTGGTTTTGATGCATACGAAACAACAAACATCTTTCTTTCACTAGCAAATCAACAAATTTTTTGGCCATGGAGCCATGTTCACATCTATTAAGGCCTTTTGCCATAGCAACATACAGAAGATTTTTGCTTGGGTTTCTAGGAATTGGGAAAGTATTGTGCATGGTCCTCAATGGAGCTAATGTTTCAATAAAAAACATCAAATTTTACTTTTGAAGTGACTATATTTTATTTCGTGGGAATTGGGATTTTCCCAAATTCTCTAATATAGTGTTTTTTTCTTATATATAGTCTTCCTTCTTCATTCATTCTCCCCTCATTTCATTCATTGAAGCAAGAAAGCAAGGACGATCAAGAAAGCAAGGAAGGAAGAGCAAGAAAGCAAGAAAGAGCAAACTTACAAACTTTTCCAAGGTACTTGCAAATTTTTTTGATTAATTCTTTATCTAGATTTTTTTTTAAAATTTTGAAGAGAGAGGAACTAGAGAGAGAAAGGTTCCTGTCAAGAGGGGAGGAGAAGGAGAGGATGGAGGGGTGGGAGGGAAGGGAGGAGGAGGGGAGGGAGAGGCGGGGGCGGGGTCGAGGGGGGGAGGGGGGAAAGGAGGGGAGAAGGGGGGGGGGGTTGGGGCAGCCTCCCTGGAGGGGGGGAAGGGGAAGGGGGGGGGAGCAGTCACCACCCCCCCGGAGGAGGGGAAGGGGGGTGGGGCGGGAAAGGGGGGGGAGGGGGGCAAGGCGGGAAGGGGGGAGGGGGGGCTAGCACCCCCCTGGAGGGGGGGAAGGGGGGCAGGGCGGGAAGAGGGGGGGGCTGGGGGGGGGAACTGGGGAGGGGGGGGCTGGCGCCCCCCTCCAGGGGTAAGGGGTAAGGGGGGGAAGGGGGAAGGGGGGCTGGCGAGGGGGGGAAGGGGGGGGGCTGGCGGCCCCGGCGAAGGGGGCTGGCGGGGGGGGCTGGCAGCCGCAGCCGCCAGCCCTGGGGAAGGGGAGAAGGGGGGGGGGGTGGAGGGGGAAGGGGGTGGGACGGGGACGGGGGGAGGGAAAGGGGGGAGGGGGGGGCTGGCGGCCACGGCTACCAGCCCTGGGGAAGGGGGGGAGGGGGGGTGGAGGGGGAAGGGGAAGGGGGGGGGAGCGGTCGCCACCCCCCTGGAGGAGGGGAAGGGGGGCGGGGTGGGAAAGGGGGGGGAAAGGGGGGTGGGGTGGGAAGGGGGGAGGGGGGGCTGGCACCCCTTTGGAGGGGGGGAAGGGGGGGCTGGCACCCCCCCGGAGGGGGGGAAGGCGGGCAGCAGGGCAGGAAGAGGGGGGGGGCTGGCAGGGGGAAAGTGGGGAGGGGGGTCTAGTGCCCCCCTCTAGGGGGAAGGGGGGCGGGGGGGAAGGGGGAAGGGGGGCTGGCAAGGGGGGAAGGGGGGAGGGGGGGTGGGGAGCTGGCGGCCGCGGCTGCCAACCCTAGGGAAGGGGGGAGGGGGGAAGGAGGGGTGGAGGGGGAAGGGGGTGGGACGGGGGCGGGGGGGGAAAGGGGGGAGGGGGGGGCCTAGCGGCTACGACCACCAGCTCGGGGGAAGGGGGCTAGCAGGGGGGGAAGGGGGGAGGAGGGGGGGCTGGCGATCGTGGCCGCCAGCCCTAGGGAAGGGGGGGTGGGACAGGGGCAAGGGGGGGAAAGGGGGGAAGGGGGGGTGGGCCACCAGCCCGAGGGAAGGGGCCTGGCGGGGGGGGGGAAGGGGGGAGGGGGCCGCTAGCCCTAGGGAAGGGGGGAAGGGGGGTTGGAGGGGGAAGGGGGTGGGACGGGGGCAGGGGGAGGGAAAGGGGGGAGGGGGGGTTGGCGGCCGCGGCTGCCAGCCTTGGGGAAGGGGGGAAGGGGGGGTGGGGAAGGGGGGAAGAGGGGAAGGGGGGGTGAAGGGGAAAGGGGGTGGGACGGGGGTGGGGGGGGCTGGCGGCCGCAGCCGCTAGCCCTGTGGAGGGGGGAAGGGGGGCGGGGGGCTGGCGGGGGTGGGAGGGGGGGGAGGGGGAAGGGGGTGGGAGGGGGGCGAGGGGCTGGCGGGAGGGGGGGAAGGGGGGAGGGGGGGGAAGTGGGGGAAGGGGGGGCAGGGAGCTGGCGGGGGGGAAAGGGGGGGGCTGGTGCCCCCCTCCAGGGGAAGGGGGGCGGGGGGGAGGGCTGGCGGCCACGACTGCCAGACCCCCTGGAGGGGGGGATGGGGGGGTTGAGGGGGAAGGGGGTGGGAGGGAGGGGGGGGCTGGCGGGGGGGGAAAGGGAGGGAGGGGGGGCTGGCGCCCCCCTCCAGGGGGAAGGGGGGGAGGGGGGGCTGGCAGCCGTGGCCACCAGACCCCTTGGAGGGGGGAAGGGGGGATGGGGGGGTTGAGGGGGAAGGAGGTGGGAGGGGGGAGGGGGCGGGGGGCTGGCAGGGGGGGAAGGGGGGAGGGGGGGTGCTGGTTGCCGCGGCCGCCAGCCCAGTGGAGGGAGGGAAGGGGGGGCTGGCGCCCCCCTCCAAGGGGAAGGGGGGCGGGGGGGAAGGGGGGATGGGGGGTGGAGGGGTAAGGGGGTGGGAGGGAGGGCTGGTGGCCGCAGTTGCCAAACCCCCCTGACGGGGGAAGGGGGGGGTGAGGGGGGCAGCGGGAGGGGAGGGGAGGGGGAGGAGGGGTAGAGGGGGGTAGAGGGGGGGAGGGGTTTTGGCAGCGAAGGGAGGGGAGGGGAGGGGATGGTGGGGGGGAGGGCCATCAGGGGGAAGGGGGGGGCGGGGGGGGAAGGGGAGGGGGGGAGTGGGGGGGGGAAGGGGAGGGGGGGGAGGGGTCGAGGGGGGGGCAGAGGGGGGGAGGGGTTTTGGTGGCGGAGGGAGGGGAGGGGATGAGGGGAGGGAGGGAGGGAGGGGAGTGGAAGGAGAGAGAGGAGAGAGAGAGGGAGAGGAGAGGAGGGAGCCGAAGGAGAGAGAGGGGAGAGGAGGGAGGGGAGTGAGAGAGAGAGTGAGGGGAGGGAGAGAGAAAGAGAGAGAGAGTGTGTGGGGGGAAGGTATGGGAGAGAGAGAGAGAGTGAGGGAGAGAGAAATAAGGGAGTAGAGGGAGAGAGGTCGAATTCTTACAAGAGCGACAAATAAGATTTGACTTAGGAAAAGAATGAAAGGGACTTACTAGAAGAAAGTATCAAGAAGAATGTTGAACACATATTTGAATTCTTACAACTAAGAGTAGAACTATCACGAGCAAGAGCGACAAATAAGATTCTTGCTCAAATAAGATTTGACTTACTAGAGCGACAAATAAGATTCTTGCTCAAATAAGATTACTGTCACAAGCAAGAGTGACAAATAAGATTTGACTTACAAGAAGAATGAAAGGGACTTACGAGAAGAAAGTATCAAGAAGAATGTTGAAGAAAGTATCAAGAAAAATGTTGAACACAAATTTGAATTCAAAAGGAATGTAGGAGAAGAAAGTATGAGAAGAATGTTGAACCCAAATTTGAATTCAAATTTATAATGAATTAAAATTTCCCTCTCTTTTTTGAAAATTCAAATTTATGCATAGGAGGAGTGGGCTAGTTTTTCTTATATATACTCTTCTTTCCATTCATTCATTCTAACTCTCTCCTCATTTCATTGAAGCAACCAAGAGCGGAAGAGAAAGGATAAGCGGAGCCTTACTTTTTTCACTTTTTCCAAGTACTTGCATTCTTTTTCATTCATCTTGTAATTCTTTTTCTTTACTTACAATTCTTTTTCAATTAGTTTCTTGTTAAAGTTTTTGAGTTCTATTTCTTAAAATTCATCTTGTAATTCTTTTTTTTTACTTACAATTCTTTTTCAATTATTTTATTGTTAAAGTTTTTGAGGAGGGGGGTCTTTTAGAAGGCATTACAATTCTTTTTAAATTAGTTTCTTATTTGAGTTTTTGAGTTCTATTTTAATTAGTTTTTTATTTTTATTTGAGTTTGTAAATTTGAGAAATGAGAGAATAGGGAGGGAGAGAAAGAGAGAGGAGAGAGGAGAGAGGGAAAGAGAGAAATTAAGAGAGAGAAGAGGGGCTCTTGGTGGCTGTGGCCACCAAATGGAGAGAGAGAATAGAAATGAGAGAGAGAATGAGAAATGAGAGGAGTAGGGAGGGAGAGAAAGAGAGATAGGAGAGAGGGAGAGAGAGAGGAGAGAGGGAGAGAGAGAGAGAGAGATTCACAGAGAAGAGGGGCTCCTTAATGTTGGGATATCTCAAGGTG